>NC_092732.1:45027728-45098305 GCF_047496885.1 Scyliorhinus torazame | reverse complement strand
GAGATATGGAGCCTCCTACAGCTGCTGGAGAAATGGCTGCTGTACGGGGAGCACACATATTTATACTCCGCCTACTGGGCGGAGCCAGCAGGCAGGGATCTTCCTCCGTACCTGTAGTTACAGGGCCCTTAGCGAAAAGCACCGATATCAACATCCTATATATACAATACATACATCAGTGGTGACTACCACCCCCTCTCCCCTCTCTCCCCCCAACCACCCTCCCCTCTCTCCCCCCGACCCCCCTCCCCTCCGACCCCCCTCCCCCTCGACCCCCCCTCGTCTCTCTTCCCCCCGCCCCCTCTGCCAAGGGTCCCGTCACTCCTGTTGGAGAGGTGTCCGGTTTATATTTGGGGCGAATTTGCAGCTTTTAATCCCCCCCCTGTTCAGCTCCTCGGAGACCATTCTCCCCGATCGTGGCTCCTGTCAACTGGAGCAGAGCGGACGCCAAGAAGCTCTCTGCAGTCTTCCTCTGCGAACTCACTCGCACACTCACCTGATTTGCACACGCACTCGCACACTCACTGGTTTACACACTCACTCGCACACTCACTGGTTTACACACTCACTCGCACACTCACCCGATTTGCACACCCACTCACACACTCACTGATTTACACACTCACCTCGCACACGCACTGGTTACACACTCACTCGCACACTCATCGATTTACCCACATACTCGTGCACTCACTGATTTACGCACTCACTCGCACACTCACTGGTTTACACACTCACTCGCACACTCACTGGTTTACACACTCACTTGCACGCTCACCCGATTTGCACACCCACTCGCACACTCACTGGTGTACACACTGACTTGCACACTCACCCGATTTACACACTTACTCGCGCACTCACTGATTTTACACACACACTCGCACTCACTGTTTACACACTCACTTGCACACTTGCCGATTTGCACACCCACTCGCACACTCGCCGATTTACACACTCGCTCGCACACTCACTGGTTTACACACTCACGTGCACGCTCGCTGATTTATACACTCACTCGCACACTCACCCGAATTACATACACAGTCTCACGCTCACCCAATTTGCACACTCCTAGGAGTCTCACACCACACTTCTCTGAGTCTAATGCCAGCTCAGATTTACACACACGCGGTCACACACTCACTCTGGCACGCTGATATTTCGTTACGCCCACCCTGGGCAGGCGCGGGGGTCAATCCCACAGGCCCCAGGCCAGTAATTCTGATAGAAAACACCCAAGGTCTTCAGCACGGGGCTGCCCAGAGGGTGAGAGAGAGCAGGCGCAACGACGATGCCCACCCGAGTCGAACAGCACGGACCAAATCCCATCGTCTCGGCCGCCCTGCTCAGCACATGCCCCCTGTCCGCGACGAGGTCAGGCGGCCCACCGCTAGTCCACCGTGATGCCCTTCGCCGCCAGCTCCTGCTGGACACGGCTCAGGTAGAGGGGGTCCGGGTAACCGAACCTGCAGAGAAATGGAGCCTGGATTAGGTCTGGGGACACGATTGTCCCCCCCGCCCACCCCGAGACACACACACTCACTCCCAGACACACACACTCACTCCCAGAGACACACTCACTCCCAGACACACACACTCACTCCCAGACACACACACTCACTCCCAGAGACACACACTCACTCCCAGACACACACACTCACTCCCAGAGACACACACTCACTCCCAGAGACACACACACCACTCCCAGAGACACACACTCACTCCCAGAGACACACACACTCCCAGACACACCCCACACTCACTCCCAGACACACACACTCACTCCAGACACACACACTCACTCCCAGAGACACACACTCACTCCCAGAGACACACACTCACTCCCAGACACACACACTCACTCCCAGAGACACACACTCACTCCCAGACACACACACACGCTCCCAGACACACACACTCACTCCAGAGACACACACTCACTCCCAGACACACACTCACTCCCAGACACACACTCACTCCCAGAGACACACACACTCCCAGACACACACACTCACTCCCAGAGACACACACACTCACTCCCAGACACACACACTCACTCCCAGACACACACACACTCCCAGACACACACACACTCCCAGACACACACACACTCCCAGACACACACACTCACTCCCAGACACACACACACGCTCCAGACACACACACACTCCCAGACACACACACACTCCAGACACACACACTCACTCCCAGACACACACACACGCTCCCAGACACACACACTCACTCCCAGACACACACACTCACTCCCAGAGACACACACTCACTCCCAGACACACACACACTCACTCCCAGAGACACACACACACTCCCAGACACACACACTCACTCCCAGAGACACACACACACTCCCAGAGACACACACACTCACTCCCAGAGACACACACACACTCCCAGACACACACTCACTCCCAGACACACACACTCACTCCCAGACACACACACTCACTCCCAGAGACACACACTCACTCCCAGAGACACACACACTCACTCCCAGACACACACACACTCACTCCCAGAGACACACACACACGCTCCAGACACACACACTCACTCCCAGACACACACACTCACTCCCAGAGACACACACACACACTCCCAGAGACACACACACTCACTCCCAGAGACACACACACACTCCCAGACACACACTCACTCCCAGACACACACACTCACTCCCAGACACACACACTCACTCCCAGAGACACACACTCACTCCCAGAGACACACACACTCACTCCCAGAGACACACACACACTCCCAGACACACACTCACTCCCAGACACACACACTCACTCCCAGACACACACACTCACTCCCAGAGACACACACTCACTCCCAGACACACACACACGCTCCCAGACACACACACTCACTCCCAGAGACACACACTCACTCCCAGAGACACACACTCACTCCCAGAGACACACACACTCACTCCCAGAGACACACACACACTCCCAGACACACACTCACTCCCAGACACACACACTCACTCCCAGACACACACACTCACTCCCAGAGACACACACTCACTCCCAGAGACACACACACCTCCCAGACACACACACTCACTCCCAGAGACACACACACTCACTCCCAGACACACACACTCACTCCCAGAGACACACACTCACTCCCAGAGACACACACACCACTCCCAGACACACACACTCACTCCCAGAGACACACACACTCCCAGACACACACACTCACTCCCAGACACACACACTCACTCCCAGACACACACACTCACTCCCAGAGACACACACTCACTCCCAGAGACACACACTCACTCCCAGACACACACACTCACTCCCAGAGACACACACTCACTCCCAGAGACACACACTCACTCCCAGACACACACACACACTCCCAGACACACACACACACTCCCAGACACACACACTCACTCCAGAGACACACACTCACTCCCAGACACACACTCACTCCCAGACACACACTCACTCCCAGAGACACACACACTCCCAGACACACACACTCACTCCCAGAGACACACACACTCACTCCCAGACACACACACTCACTCCCAGACACACACACACTCCCAGACACACACACACTCCCAGACACACACACACTCCCAGACACACACACACTCCCAGACACACACACTCACTCCCAGACACACACACACGCTCCCAGACACACACACACTCCCAGACACACACACACTCACTCCCAGACACACACACACGCTCCCAGACACACACACTCACTCCCAGACACACACACACACTCCCAGAGACACACACACTCACTCCCAGAGACACACACACACTCCCAGACACACACTCACTCCCAGACACACACACTCACTCCCAGACACACACACTCACTCCCAGAGACACACACTCACTCCCAGAGACACACACACTCACTCCCAGAGACACACACACACTCCCAGACACACACTCACTCCCAGACACACACACTCACTCCCAGACACACACACTCACTCCCAGAGACACACACTCACTCCCAGACACACACACTCACTCCCAGAGACACACACTCACTCCCAGAGACACACACACACTCCCAGAGACACACACTCACTCCCAGAGACACACACACACACTCCCAGAGACACACACTCACTCCCAGAGACACACACACACACTCCCAGAGACACACACTCACTCCCAGAGACACACACACACTCCCAGAGACACACACTCACTCCCAGAGACACACACACACACTCCCAGAGACACACACTCACTCCCAGAGACACACACACACACTCCCAGACACACACACACTCCCAGAGACACACACACACTCCCAGAGACACACACTCACTCCCAGAGACACACACACTCCCAGACACACACACTCACTCCCAGACACACACACTCACTCCCAGAGACACACACTCACTCCCAGAGACACACACACACTCCCAGAGACACACACACTCCCAGAGACACACACTCACTCCGAGACACACACACTCCCAGAGACACACACACACTCCCAGAGACACACACTCACTCCCAGAGACACACACACTCCCAGACACACACACACTCCCAGAGACACACACACACTCCCAGAGACACACACTCACTCCCAGAGACACACACACTCCCAGAGACACACACACACTCCCAGAGACACACACTCACTCCCAGAGACACACACTCACTCCCAGACACACACTCACTCCCAGACACACACTCACTCCCAGACACACACACTCACTCCCAGACACACACACTCACTCCCAGAGACACACACACGCTCCCAGACACACACACTCACTCCCAGAGACACACACTCACTCCCAGTCACACACACTCACTCCCAGACACACACTCACTCCCAGACACACACACTCACTCCCAGAGACACACACACACTCCCAGACACACACACACACTCCCAGACACACACACTCCCAGACACACACACTCACTCCCAGACACACACTCACTCCCAGACACACACACTCACTCCCAGACACACACACTCACTCCCAGAGACACACACACGCTCCCAGACACACACACTCACTCCCAGAGACACACACTCACTCCCAGACACACACTCACTCCCAGACACACACTCACTCCCAGAGACACACACACTCCCAGACACACACACTCACTCCCAGAGACACACACTCACTCCCAGACACACACTCACTCCCAGACACACACTCACTCCCAGAGACACACTCACTCCCAGACACACACTCACTCCCAGACACACACACACTCACTCCCAGAGACACACACACACTCCCAGAGACACACACACTCCCAGACACACACACTCACTCCCAGAGAGACACACACACACTCCCAGAGACACACTCACTCCCAGACACACACACACACACTCCCAGACACACACACTCACTCCCAGAGACACACACACACACTCACTCCCAGACACACACACACACACTCACTCCCAGACACACACACTCACTCCCAGAGACACACACTCACTCCCAGACACACACACACACACTCCCAGACACACACACTCACTCCCAGACACACACACACTCCCAGACACACACACACTCCCAGACACACACACACTCCCAGACACACACACTCACTCCCAGACACACACACTCACTCCCAGAGACACACACTCACTCCCAGACACACACACTAACTCCCAGACACACACACTCACTCCCAGACACACACACTCACTCCCAGACACACACACACACTCCCAGAGAGACACACTCACTCCCAGACACACACACTCACTCCCAGACACACACACTCACTCCCAGACACACACACACACTCCCAGAGAGACACACTCACTCCCAGAGACACACACTCACTCCCAGACACACACACTCACTCCCAGACACACACACACACACTCACTCCCAGACACACACACACACACTCACTCCCAGACACACACACTCACTCCCAGAGACACACACTCACTCCCAGACACACACACACACACACTCCCAGACACACACACTCACTCCCAGAGACACACAGTCACTCCCAGAGACACACACACTCACTCCCAGACACACACACACTCGCAGAGACACACACACACTCCCAGACACACACTCACTCCCAGACACACACACACTCCCAGACACACACACACTCCCAGACACACTCACACTTCCAGACACACACACTCACTCCCAGACACACACACTCACTCCCAGAGACACACACTCACTCCCAGACACACACACTCACTCCCAGACACACACACTCACTCCCAGACACACACACTCACTCCCAGACACACACACACACTCCCAGAGAGACACACTCACTCCCAGACACACACACTCACTCCCAGACACACACACTCCCAGACACACACACACACTCCCAGAGACACACACTCACTCCCAGACACACACACACACTCCCAGACACACACACTCACTCCCAGACACACACACACACTCCCAGACACACACACACACTCCCAGAGAGACACACACACTCCCAGAGAGACACACTCACTCCCAGAGACACACACACTCCCAGACACACACAGTCACTCCCAGACACACACACACTCCCAGACACACACACACACTCCCAGACACACACACTCACTCCCAGACACACACACTCACTCCAAGACACACACACTCACTCCCAGAGACACACTCACTCCCAGAGACACACACACTCCCAGAGACACACACACTCCCAGAGACACACACACTCACTCCCAGACACACACACACACTCCCAGACACACACACACTCCCAGACACACACACACTCCCAGACACACACACTCACTCCCAGACACACACACTCACTCCCAGAGACACACACTCACTCCCAGACACACACACTCACTCCCAGACACACACACTCACTCCCAGACACACACACACACTCCCAGAGAGACACACTCACTCCCAGACACACACACTCACTCCCAGACACACACACTCACTCCCAGACACACACACTCCCAGACACACACACACTCCCAGAGACACACACACACTCCCAGAGACACACACTCACTCCCAGAGACACACACACTCCCAGAGACACACACACACTCCCAGAGACACACACTCACTCCCAGAGACACACACTCACTCCCAGACACACACTCACTCCCAGACACACACACTCACTCCCAGACACACACACTCACTCCCAGAGACACACACACGCTCCCAGACACACACACTCACTCCCAGAGACACACACTCACTCCCAGACACACACACTCACTCCCAGACACACACTCACTCCCAGACACACACACTCACTCCCAGAGACACACACACACTCCCAGACACACACACACACTCCCAGACACACACACTCCCAGACACACACACTCACTCCCAGACACACACTCACTCCCAGACACACACACTCACTCCCAGACACACACACTCACTCCCAGAGACACACACACGCTCCCAGACACACACACTCACTCCCAGAGACACACACTCACTCCAGACACACACTCACTCCCAGACACACACTCACTCCCAGAGACACACACACTCCCAGACACACACACTCACTCCCAGAGACACACACTCACTCCCAGACACACACTCACTCCCAGACACACACTCACTCCCAGAGACACACTCACTCCCAGACACACACTCACTCCCAGACACACACACACTCACTCCCAGAGACACACACACACTCCCAGAGACACACACACTCCCAGACACACACACTCACTCCCAGAGAGACACACACACACTCCCAGAGACACACTCACTCCCAGACACACACACACACACTCCCAGACACACACACTCACTCCCAGAGACACACACACACACTCACTCCCAGACACACACACACACACTCGCTCCCAGACACACACACTCACTCCCAGAGACACACACTCACTCCCAGACACACACACACACACTCCCAGACACACACACTCACTCCCAGACACACACACACTCCCAGACACACACACACTCCCAGACACACACACACTCCCAGACACACACACTCACTCCCAGACACACACACTCACTCCCAGAGACACACACTCACTCCCAGACACACACACTAACTCCCAGACACACACACTCACTCCCAGACACACACACTCACTCCCAGACACACACACACACTCCCAGAGAGACACACTCACTCCCAGACACACACACTCACTCCCAGACACACACACTCACTCCCAGACACACACACACACTCCCAGAGAGACACACTCACTCCCAGAGACACACACTCACTCCCAGACACACACACTCACTCCCAGACACACACACACACACTCACTCCCAGACACACACACTCACTCCCAGAGACACACACTCACTCCCAGACACACACACACACACACTCCCAGACACACACACTCACTCCCAGAGACACACAGTCACTCCCAGAGACACACACTCACTCCCAGACACACACACACACACTCACTCCCAGACACACACACACTCCCAGAGACACACACACACTCCCAGACACACACACTCCCAGAGACACACACTCACTCCCAGACACACACACACTCCCAGACACACACACACTCCCAGACACACTCACACTTCCAGACACACACACTCACTCCCAGACACACACACTCACTCCCAGAGACACACACTCACTCCCAGACACACACACTCACTCCCAGATACACACACTCACTCCCAGACACACACACTCACTCCCAGAGACACACACACTCACTCCCAGACACACACACTCACTCCCAGAGACACACACTCACTCCCAGAGACACACACTCACTCCCAGACACACACACACACTCCCAGAGACACACACACTCACTCCCAGACACACACACTCACTCCCAGACACACACACTCACTCCCAGAGACACACACTCACTCCCAGAGACACACACTCACTCCCAGAGACACACACTCACTCCCAGAGACACACACTCACTCCCAGAGACACACACTCACTCCCAGACACACACACACTCCCAGAGACACACACACACTCCCAGACACACACACACACTCCCAGACACACACACACTCACTCCCAGACACACTCACTCACTCCCAGACACACACACTCACTCCCAGACACACACACTCACTCCCAGAGACACACACACTCACTCCCAGAGACACACACACTCACTCCCAGACACACA
This sequence comes from Scyliorhinus torazame, assembly GCF_047496885.1. NCBI lineage: Eukaryota > Metazoa > Chordata > Chondrichthyes > Carcharhiniformes > Scyliorhinidae > Scyliorhinus > Scyliorhinus torazame. Next base: position 45,089,131 of record NC_092732.1, on the reverse strand, counting down.
CACACTCACTCGCAGACACACACACACACTCCCAGACACACACACACACTCACTCCCAGACACACACACGCACTCCCAGACACACACACTCACTCCCAGACACACACTCACTCCCAGACACACACTCACTCCCAGAGACACACACTCACTCCCAGACACACACACTCACTCCCAGAGACACACACACACTCCCAGACACACACACACACTCCCAGAGACACACACACACTCCCAGACACACACACACACTCCCAGACACACACTCTGACTCCCAGACACACACACACACTCCCAGACACACACACACACTCCCAGAGACACACACACACTCCCAGACACACACACACACTCCCAGACACACACTCTGACTCCCAGAGACACACACTCACTCCCAGACACACACACACACTCCCAGACACACACACACACTCCCAGACACACACACACACTCCCAGACACACACTCTGACTCCCAGACACACACACTCACTCCCAGAGACACACACACTCACTCCCAGAGACACACACACTCACTCCCAGAGACACACACACTCACTCCCAGACACACACACACTCACTCCCAGACACACACACACACTCACTCCCAGACACACACACTCACTCCCAGACACACACACTCACTCCCAGACACACACACTCACTCCCAGACACACACTCACTCCCAGACACACACTCACTCCCAGACACACACACACACTCCCAGAGACACACACTCACTCCTAGACACACACACACACTCCCAGACACACACACACACTCCCAGACACACACTCTGACTCCCAGAGAGACACACACTCACTCCCAGACACACACTCACTCCCAGAGAGACACACACTCACTCCCAGACACACACTCACTCCCAGACACACACACACACTCCCAGACACACACACACTCACTCCCAGAGACACACACTCACTCCCAGACACACACACACACTCCCAGACACACTCACTCCCAGACACACTCACTCACTCCCAGACACACACTCACTCCCAGACACACACTCTCACTCCCAGAGAGACACACACTCACTCCCAGACACACACTCAATCCCAGACACACACACACACACTCCCAGACACACACACACTCACTCCCAGAGACACACACTCACTCCCAGACACACACACACTCCCAGACACACACACACACTCCCAGAGACACACACACTCACTCCCAGACACACACACACTCCCAGACACACACACTCACTCCCAGACACACACACTCACTCCCAGACACACACACTCACTCCCAGAGACACACACTCACTCCCAGAGACACACACACACTCCCAGACACACACACTCACTCCCAGAGACACACACTCACTCCCAGAGACACACACACTCACTCCCAGAGACACACACTCACTCCCAGAGACACACACTCACTCCCAGAGACACACACTCACTCCCAGACACACACACTCACTCCCAGAGACACACACTCACTCCCAGAGACACACACTCACTCCCAGAGACACACACTCACTCCCAGACACACACACACTCCCAGAGACACACACACACTCCCAGACACACACACACACTCCCAGACACACACACACTCACTCCCAGACACACACACTCACTCCCAGACACACACACTCACTCCCAGACACACACACTCACTCCCAGAGACACACACTCACTCCCAGGCACACACACACACTCCCAGGCACACACACTCACTCACTCCCAGACACACACACTCACTCCCAGACACACACACTCACTCCCAGAGACACACACACACTCCCAGAGACACACACACTCCCAGAGACACACACTCACTCCCAGAGACACACACTCACTCCCAGACACACACACACACTCCCAGAGACACACACTCACTCCCAGAGACACACACTCACTCCCAGAGACACACACTCACTCCCAGAGACACACACACTCACTCCCAGACACACACTCACTCCCAGACACACACACTCACTCCCAGACACACACACTCACTCCCAGACACACACACACTCACTCCCAGACACACACACACTCACTCCCAGAGACACACACTCACTCCCAGACACACACACTCACTCCCAGACACACACACACTCACTCCCAGACACACACACACTCACTCCCAGACACACACACACTCACTCCCAGACACACACACACTCACTCCCAGACACACACACACACTCCCAGACACACACACTCACTCCCAGACACACACACTCACTCCCAGACACACACACACTCACTCCCAGAGACACACTCACTCCCAGACACACACACACTCACTCCCAGACACACACACTCACTCCCAGACACACACACACACTCCCAGACACACACACACACTCCCAGACACACACACTCACTCCCAGACACACACACTCACTCCCAGACACACACACTCACTCCCAGACACACACTCACTCCCAGGCACACACACACACTCCCAGACACACACACTCACTCCCACAGACACACACACTCCCAGAGACACACACACTCACTCCCAGACACACACACACACTCCCAGAGACACACACACACTCCCAGAGACACACACACACTCCCAGACACACACACTCACTCCCAGACACACACACTCACTCCCAGACACACACACTCACTCCCAGACACACACACTCACTCCCAGACACACACACACTCCCAGACACACACACTCACTCCCAGACACACACACTCACTCCCAGACACACACACTCACTCCCAGACACACACACACTCTCGCCGACGCACACCGTATTCCCGAGACTCGGATGTGCTCTCACCGCTGTGCCCCCCCCCAGGGGCTGGTCTTGTGATGAATGTCGTTCCAGGTCAAGACGTCGTTCTTGCCGGTGGTGCGGGAGGTTCCCACGGTAAAGGTGAGCCTCTGATCGAAGGCTCTCTTCAGCAGGCGCTCGACCTTCCGCCCCTCCTTGCAGTCGGGGAGGTAGGCCAGACGCGTGGTCCCCTGGTACGGCAGGCCGGGGTTCGGGTGTTCCGCCTGGAAGCATAAACCGGATTAAACACACGGCGGGGAGTGCGGGACGCACAGGGCCTCACCCCCAGGCCTGCAGACTGCTACACAGGAACAGGAGGATCCCATTCCGCCCCCTCCTCGAGCCTGTTACACAGGAACAGGAGGATCCCATTCAGCCCCCTCCTCCTCCTCGAGCCTGTTACACAGGAACAGGAGGATCCCATTCAGCCCCCTCCTCGAGCCTGTTACACAGGAACAGGAGGATCCCATTCAGCCCCCTCCTCGAGCCTGTTACACAGGAACAGGAGGATCCCATTCAGCCCCCTCCTCGAGCCTGTTACACAGGAACAGGAGGATCCCATTCAGCCCCCTCCTCGAGCCTGTTACACAGGAACAGGAGGATCCCATTCAGCCCCCTCCTCGAGCCTGTTACACAGGAACAGGAGGATCCCATTCAGCCCCCTCCTCGAGCCTGTTACACAGGAACAGGAGGATCCCATTCAGCCCCCTCCTCCTCCTCGAGCCTGTTACACAGGAACAGGAGGATCCCATTCAGCCCCCTCCTCGAGCCTGTTACACAGGAACAGGAGGATCCCATTCAGCCCCCTCCTCGAGCCTGTTACACAGGAACAGGAGGATCCCATTCAGCCCCCTCCTCGAGCCTGTTACACAGGAACAGGAGGATCCCATTCAGCCCCCTCCTCGAGCCTGTTACACAGGAACAGGAGGATCCCATTCAGCCCCCTCCTCGAGCCTGTTACACAGGAACAGGAGGATCCCATTCAGCCCCCTCCTCGAGCCTGTTACACAGGAACAGGAGGATCCCATTCAGCCCCCTCCTCCTCCTCGAGCCTGTTACACAGGAACAGGAGGATCACATTCAGCCTCCTCCTCCTCCTCGAACCTGTTACACAGGAACAGGAGGATCCCATTCAGCTCCCTCCTCGAGCCTGTTACACAGGAACAGGAGGATCCCATTCAGCCTCCTCCTCGAGCCTGTTACACAGGAACAGGAGGATCCCATTCAGACCCCTCCTCGAGCCTGTTACACAGGAACAGGAGGATCCCATTCAGCCCCCTCCTCCTCCTCGAGCCTGTTACACAGGAACAGGAGGATCCCATTCAGCACCCTCCTCCTCCTCGAGCCTGTTACACAGGAACAGGAGGATCCCATTCAGCCCCCTCCTCGAGCCTGTTACACAGGAACAGGAGGATCCCATTCAGCCCCCTCCACGAGCCTGTTACACAGGAACAGGAGGATCCCATTCAGCCCCCTCCTCCTCCTCGAGCCTGTTACACAGGAACAGGAGGATCCCATTCAGCCCCCTCCTCCTCCTCGAGCCTGTTTCACAGGAACAGGAGGATCCCATTCCGCCCCCTCCTCCTCCTCGAGCCTGTTACACAGGAACAGGAGGATCCCATTCAGCCTCCTCCTCGAGCCTGTTACACAGGAACAGGAGGATCCCATTCCGCCCCCTCCTCCTCCTCGAGCCTGTTACACAGGAACAGGAGGATCCCATTCAGCCTCCTCCTTGAGCCTGTTACACAGGAACAGGAGGATCCCATTCAGCCCCTCCTCCTCCTCGAGCCTGTTACACAGGAACAGGAGGATCCCATTCAGCCCCCTCCTCGAGCCTGTTACACAGGAACAGGAGGATCCCATTCAGCCCCCTCCTCGAGCCTGTTACACGGGAACAGGACGATCCCATTCAGCCTCCTCCTCGAGCCTGTTACACAGGAACAGGAGGATCCCATTCAGCCCTCTCCTCGAGCCTGTTACACAGGAACAGGAGGATCCCAATCAGCCCCCTCCTCGTGCCTGTTACACGGGAACAGGAGGATCACATTCAGCCTCCTCCTCCTCCTCGAGCCTGTTACACAGGAACAGGAGGATCCCATTCAGCCCCCTCCTCGAGCCTGTTACACAGGAACAGGAGGATCCCATTCAGCCTCCTCCTCCTCCTCGAGCATGTTACACAGGAACAGGAGGATCCCATTCAGCCTCCTCCTCGAGACTGTGACACGGGAACAGGAGGATCCCATTCAGCCCCCTCCTCGAGCCTGTTACACAGGAACAGGAGGATCCCATTCAGCCCCCTCCTCCTCCTCGAGCCTGTTACACAGGAACAGGAGGATCCCATTCAGCCCCCTCCTCGAGCCTGTTACACAGGAACAGGAGGATCCCATTCAGCCCCCTCCTCCTCTTAGAGCCTGTTACACAGGAACAGGAGGACCCCATTCAGCCCCCTCCTCGAGCCTGTTACACAGGAACAGGAGGATCCCATTCAGCCCCCTCCTCCTCTTAGAGCCTGTTACACAGGAACAGGAGGATCCCATTCAGCCCCCTCCTCCTCCTCGAGCCTGTTACACAGGAACAGGAGGATCCCATTCAGCCCCCTCCTCCTCCTCGAGCCTGTTACACAGGAACAGGAGGATCCCATTCAGCCCCCTCCTCGAGCCTGTTACACAGGAACAGGAGGATCCCATTCAGCCCCCTCCTCGAGCCTGTTACACAGGAACAGGAGGATCCCATTCAGCCCCCTCCCCGAGCCTGTTACACAGGAACAGGAGGATCCCATTCAGCCCCCTCCTCCTCTTAGAGCCTGTTACACAGGAACAGGAGGACCCCATTCAGCCCCCTCCTCGAGCCTGTTACACAGGAACAGGAGGATCCCATTCAGCCCCCTCCTCCTCTTAGAGCCTGTTACACAGGAACAGGAGGATCCCATTCAGCCCCCTCCTCCTCCTCGAGCCTGTTACACAGGAACAGGAGGATCCCATTCAGCCCCCTCCTCGAGCCTGTTACACCGGAACAGGAGGATCCCATTCAGCCCCCTCCTCGAGCCTGTTACACAGGAACAGGAGGATCCCATTCAGCCCCCTCCTCGAGCCTGTTACACAGGAACAGGAGGATCCCATTCAGCCCCCTCCCCGAGCCTGTTACACAGGAACAGGAGGATCCCATTCAGCCCCCTCCTCCTCTTCGAGCCTGTTATACAGGAACAGGAGGTTCCCATTCAGCCCCCTCCTCCTCCTCGAGCCTGTTACACAGGAACAGGAGGATCCCATTCAGCCCCCTCCTCGAGCCTGTTACACAGGAACAGGAGGATCCCATTCAGCCACCTCCTCCTCCTCGAGCCTGTTACACAGGAACAGGAGGATCCCATTCAGCCCCCTCCTTCTCCTCGAGCCTGTTACACAGGAACAGGAGGATCCCATTCAGCCCCCTCCTCGAGCCTGTTACACAGGAACAGGAGGATCCCATTCAGCCCCCTCCTCGAGCCTGTTGCACAGGAACAGGAGGATCCCATTCAGACCCCTCCTCGAGCCTGTTACACAGGAACAGGAGGATCCCATTCAGCCTCCTCCTCGAGCCTGTTACACAGGAACAGGAGGATCCCATTCAGCCTCCTCCTCGAGCCTGTTACACAGGAACAGGAGGATCCCATTCATCCTCCTCCTCGAGCCTGTTACACAGGAACAGGAGGATCCCATTCAGCCACCTCCTCCTCCTCGAGCCTGTTACACAGGAACAGGAGGATCCCATTCAGCCCCCTCCTTCTCCTCGAGCCTGTTACACAGGAACAGGAGGATCCCATTCAGCCCCCTCCTCGAGCCTGTTACACAGGAACAGGAGGATCCCATTCAGCCCCCTCCTCGAGCCTGTTACACAGGAACAGGAGGATCCCATTCAGCCCCCTCCTCCTCTTCGAGCCTGTTACACAGGAACAGGGGGATCCCATTCAGCCCCCTCCTCCTCCTCGAGCCTGTTACACAGGAACAGGAGGATCCCATTCAGCCCCCTCCTCGAGCTTGTTACACAGGAACAGGAGGATCCCATTCAGCCCCCTCCTCCTCTTCGAGCCTGTTACACAGGAACAGGAGGATCCCATTCAGCCCCCTCCTCGAGCTTGTTACACAGGAACAGGAGGATCCCATTCAGCTTCCTCCTCCTCCTCGAGCCTGTTGCACAGGAACAGGAGGATCCCATTCAGCCCCCTCCTCCTCCTCCTCGAGCCTGTTACACAGGTACAGGAGGATCCCATACAGCCCCCTCCTCCTCCTCGAGCCTGTTACACAGGAACAGGAGGATCCCATTCAGTCTCCTCCTCCTCCTCGAGCCTGTTACACAGGAACAGGAGGATCCCATTCAGCCTCCTCCTCCTCCTCGAGCCTGTTACACAGGAACAGGAGGATCCCATTCAGCCCCCTCCTCCTCCTCGAGTCTGTTACACAGGAACAGGAGGATCCCATTCAGCTCCCTCCTCGAGCCTGTTACACAGGAACAGGAGGATCCCATTCAGCCCCCTCCTCGAGCCTGTTACACAGGAACAGGAGGATCCCATTCAGCGTCCTCCTCGAGCCTGTTACACAGGAACAGGAGAATCCCATTCAGCCCCCTCCTCGAGCCTGTTACACAGGAACAGGAGGATCCCATTCAGCCCCCTCCTCGAGCCTGTTACACAGGAACAGGAGGATCCCATTCAGCCCCCTCCTCGAGCCTGTTACACAGGAACAGGAGGATCCCATTCAGCCCCCTCCTCGAGCCTTTACACAGGAACAGGAGGCTCCCAGTCAGTTTCTCTCTGTCGACACCTCCCCCCCTCGATCTCCGTCCGCATCCCACACTCCGTGGGCCGTGTACCCTTTCCGAGGTGGTGGGGCCCAGAGCAGCTGCAGGTGCCACCGGCCCCCGCCTCAGCTCATCAACTGCTGGAGCCCTCGCCCGAGACCCTGCCCCCCCCTCCAGGCGCGACTTGGCAGCTCCTCCCACCCCCCCACCTCCCACCCCCACCTCCCCCCACCCCGTCCTTATTCGTTCGCTGACCCACACTGACTCCCAGTCCGGCATGTGAGGCCTGTTGGGATTTCGGAGGTGGCGTTTATTGTTCTTTGGCGCAGTAAGGGTTAAAAGACTGGGTTAGAGTGCGCGCGACCGCTACAGTCATGTTTTTAAAGAATCCTGGTTTCAAAGACCGGGGCGCGATTAAGGCGCCGTAAAAAGATCGGGCTGATGGGAATGTTGTTTGGATGAAGGGGAGTCCCCGTGGAGTTAATTAGATTTCAGCCTGGGGCGGTGATGTTGGTGCTGTGGGGTGGGGGGGGGGGGGGGGGGGGAAAGAGCTAGGGGGGGGAGCTCAGGCACCTTTGAGAAAGCAGGTCAGCTCTGAGCTGAAAGAGGTCTGCTCTCACCACCGGTCAGTTCAAAGGAGATTAACGGTCTTTGAAGCGGCGCAGGCTTGTCCGAGGAGAAGGGGGCAGCTGAAACAAGCTGAGAAGCATAACTGAAGCAATGCAGCCAGGGTTTCTGTGTGGGTCTGACAGGAGTCAGATCTTATCTTTAGGGCAGCGCCGAGAGATCGCTCTTTCTTCAAGAACATCTTTGAAAAGCAAGTACTCGGTGCCATTAGTAATTGTAGTCGATGGAGAGCTGAGATGGGTTTGTGCCTTGTGGTTTGAGTGGGAATAAAGATGGCACTTAAGTATTCACTGGATTGAGTAGCGTCAAGAGATAATTGTAAATTATTCTCTGGTGTGTCACTGGCCAATCCAGCATACTTGCCCCTCCCTAATTGCCCCTCGAGTACGGGTTGAGTGAGCCGCCTTCTCGAATCTGCTGCGGTCTCCGTGTGGTGTAGGTACAGGAGGTGAGCTACTCTCCGCAGGATTCCCAGACTCCGACCTGCTCCGGGAGCCGCGGTATTTACACGTCTGGGGCCGATTCAGCTTCTCATCAATGGTAACTCCCCAGGATGTCGATAGTGGTGAGGGATTCATCGGTGGTAATGACATTGGATGTCAAAGGGGCAGTGGTTAGATCCTCTCTTGGAGGAGATGGTCATTGCCTGGGGCTTGTGTGTCACGACTGTAACTTGCCCCTTGCCAGCCCGAGCCTGGATAGTGTCCAGGTCTTGCTGCATTTGGACAGGGACTGCTTCAGTGTCAGAGGAGTCGCCAATGGTTCAAAACTCTCAATGTCCTATTTCTGTGACCTCCTCTAGTCCCCTACACCCCTCCCTATCTCTGTAACCTCCTCCAGCCCCCTACACCCCTCCCTATCTCTGTAACCTCCTCCAGCCCCCTACATCCCTCCCTATCTCTGTAACCTCCTCCAGCCCCCCTACACCCTCCCTATCTCTGTAACCTCCTCCAGCCCCCTACACCCCTCCCTATCTCTGTAACCTCCTCCAGCCCCTACAGCCCTCCCTATCTCTGTAACCTCCTCCAGCCCCTACACCCCTCCCTATCTCTGTAACCTCCTCCAGTCCCTACACCCCTCCCTATCTCTGTAACCTCCTCCAGCCCCCTACATCCCTCCCTATCCCTGTAACCTCCTCCAGTCCCCTACACCCCTCCCTATCTCTGTAACCTCCTCCAGTCCCCTACACCCCTCCCTATCTCTGTAACCTTCTCCAGCCCCTCTACACCCCTCCCTATCTCTGTAACCTCCTCCAGTCCCCTACACCCCTCCCTATCTCTGTAACCTCCTCCAGCCCCTACACCCTTCCCTATCTCTGTAACCTCCTCCAGCCCCCTACACCCCTCCCTATCTCTGTAACCTCCTCCAGCCCCCCTACACCCTCCCTATCTCTGTAACCTCCTCCAGCCCCTACACCCCTCCCTATCTCTGTAACCTCCTCCAGCCCCCCTACACCCTCCCTATCTCTGTAACCTCCTCCAGCCCCCTACACACTTCCCTATCTCTGTAACCTTCTCCAGCCCCTCTACACCCCTCCCTATCTCTGTAACCTCCTCCAGCCCCTACACCCCTCCCTATCTCTGTAACCTCCTCCAGCCCCCTACAACCTTCCCTATCTCTGTAACCTCCTCCAGCCCCCCTACACCCCTCCCCATCTCTGTAAACTCCTCCAGCCCCCTACACCCCTCCCTATCTCTGTAACCTCCTCCAGTCCCCTACACCCCTCCCTATCTCTGTAACCTCCTCCAGTCCCTACCCCCCTCCCTATCTCTGTAACCTCCTCCAGCCCCCTACACCCCTCCCTATCTCAGTAACCTCCTCCAGTCCCCTACACCCCTCCCTATCTCTGTAATCTCCTCCAGCCCCTACAACCCTCCCTATCTCTGTAACCTCCTCCAGCCCCCGACAACCCTCCCTTTCTCTGTAACATCCTCCAGCTCCCTACAACCCTCCCCATCTCTGTAACCTCCTCCAGCTCCGTACACCCCTCCCTATCTCTGTAACCTCCTCCAGCCCCTACAACCCTCCATATCTCTTTAACCTCCTCCAGCCCACTACACCCCTCCCTATCTCTATAACCTCCTCCAGCCCCCCTACACCCCTCCCTATCTCTGTAACCTCCTCCAGTCCCCCTACACCCCTCCCTATCTCTGTAACCTCCTCCAGCCCCCTACACCCCTCCCTATCTCTGTAACCTCCTCCAGTCCCCTACAACCCTCCCTATCTCTGTAACCTCCTCCAGCCCCCTACACCCCTCCCTATCTCTGTAACCTCCACCAGCCCCCTACACCCCTCCCTATCTCTGTAACCTCCACCAGCCCCCTACACCCCTCCCTATCTCTGTAACCTCCTCCAGTCCCCTACAACCCTCCCTATCTCTGTAACCTCCTCCAGTCCCCGACAACCCTCCCTATCTCTGTAACCTCCTCCAGCCCCTACACCCCTCCCTATCTCTGTAACCTCCTCCAGCCCCCTACACCCCTCCCTATCTCTGTAACCTCCTCCAGCCCCCTACACCCCTCCCTATCTCTGTAACCTCCAGGCCCCTACACCCCTCCCTATCTCTGTAACCTCCTCCAGCCCCTACACCCCTCCCTATCTCTGTAACCTCCTCCAGCCCCCTACACCCCTCCCTATCTCTGTAACCTCCAGGCCCCTACACCCCTCCCTATCTCTGTAACCTCCGCCAGCCCTAGATCAGGAATGCCCTCCCCAAAACCTGCCCGCTCTCCCTCTCCCTCCCTCCTTCGTATACGAGACTCCCAGTAGCGAGTGGAAAGGATGCCCCTCACCCCTTGGCAGCCTCCGGGGAAGCGATACGTGATCACGATAGTCCCCGAGCCCTCGTAGCCGGGCAGGTGGAGGGTCTTGTCCCTGGCGACGGTCATCGAACCGTTCAGCGGCTGGTCGCCCATGATGGCCTCGTAGATCTGCCCGCAGACGGGGCAGGCGGGCCTGGTCCGGAAGGCTTCGTCGATGCAAGGGCGGCAGAAGGCGTGTCGGCAGCGGCCGAGGACCTTGGGGTCGTCCACCTCGCCAAGGCAAATGGGGCAGGGGTCCGGCGGGCCGGGCGAGGGGCCCAGGCAGCTGGGGGGGGGCCCCCGCCCGGCCCCCGCCCGGCCCCCCCCCTGTTGCACAGGCGGATTAACTCGTCCCTGACCTGCGCCTCCCAGTTCCACTGGCCGAGCGGGCGGACGGTCAGGCTGACGAGGGGCGGGCCCCGCCTGGGGACCATCTCCTGGACCTCCAGCTCCACCTGGTGCCTCCTCTTGAACTCCTGCAGTCGGGGGTCAGCGGTCAGCGAGTCCCAGACCTCCAGCGGGAGCAGGAGCTCTCCCCGCGCCGCCCCGGCCCGCGCGGTCATCTTGATCCGGGAACTGCGGAAGCGGGAAAACCAGAGTTACTCTTGACCAATGCTGAGGGCGTGCCGCACTGTGGGAGGGTCAGTGCTGAGGGAGGGTCAGTGCTGAGGGAGGGTCAGTGCTGAGGGAGCGCCGCACTGTGGGAGGGTCAGTGCTGAGGGAGCTCCGCACTGTGGGAGGGTCAGTGCTGAGGGAGTGCCGCACTGTGGGAGGGTCAGTGCTGAGGGAGCTCCGCACTGTGGGAGGGTCAGTGCTGAGGGAGCTCCGCACTGTGGGAGGGTCGGTGCTGAGGGAGCTCCGCACTGTGGGAGGGTCGGTGCTGAGGGAGCGCCGCACTGTGGGAGGGTCGGTGCTGAGGGAGCTCCGCACTGTGGGAGGGTCAGTGCTGAGGGAGCGCCGCACTGTGGGAGGGTCGGTGCTGAGGGAGCGCCGCACTGTGGGAGGGTCAGTGCTGAGGGGGCGCCGCACTGTGGGAGGGTCAGTGCTGAGGGAGCTCCGCACTGTGGGAGGATCAGTGCTGAGGGAGCTCCGCACTGTGGGAGGGTCGGTGCTGAGGGAGCTCCGCACTGTGGGAGGGTCAGTGCTGAGGGAGCTCCGGACTGTGGGAGGGTCAGTGCTGAGGGAGCGCCGCACTGTGGGAGGGTCAGTGCTGAGGGAGCGCCGCACTGTGGGAGGGTCGGTGCTGAGGGAGCGCCGCACTGTGGGAGGGTCAGTGCTGAGGGAGCGCCGCACTGTGGGAGGGTCGGTGCTGAGGGAGCGCCGCACTGTGGGAGGGTCGGTGCTGAGGGAGCTCCGCACTGTGGGAGGGTCAGTGCTGAGGGAGCTCCGCACTGTGGGTGGGTCAGTGCTGAGGGAGCGCCGCACTGTGGGAGGGTCAGTGCTGAGGGAGCTCCGCACTGTGGGAGGGTCAGTGCTGAGGGAGCTCCGCACTGTGGGAGGGTCAGTGCTGAGGGAGCTCCGCACTGTGGGAGGGTCGGTGCTGAGGGTGCGCCGCACTGTGGGAGGGTCAGTGCTGAGGGAGCTCCGCACTGTGGGAGCGTCAGTGCTGAGGGAGCTCCGCACTGTGGGAGGGTCAGTGCTGAGGGAGCGCCGCACTGTGGGAGGGTCAGTGCTGAGGGAGCTCCGCACTGTGGGAGGGTCAGTGCTGAGGGAGCTCCGCACTGTGGGAGGGTCAGTGCTGAGGGAGCGCCGCACTGTGGGAGGGTCAGTGCTGAGGGAGCTCCGCACTGTGGGAGGGTCAGTGCTGAGGGAGCGCCGCACTGTGGGAGGGTCAGTGCTGAGGGAGCTCCGCACTGTGGGAGGGTCAGTGCTGAGGGAGCTCCGCACTGTGGGAGAGTCAGTGCTGAGGGAGCTCCGCACTGTGGGAGGGTCAGTGCTGAGGGAGCGCCGCACTGTGGGAGGGTCAGTGCTGAGGGAGCTCCGCACTGTGGGAGGGTCAGTGCTGAGGGAGCTCCGCACTGTGGGAGGGTCAGTGCAGAGGGAGCTCCGCACTGTGGGAGGGTCAGTGCTGAGGGAGCTCCGCACTGTGGGAGGGTCGGTGCTGAGGGAGCTCCGCACTGTGGGAGGGTCAGTGCTGAGGGAGCTCCGCACTGTGGGAGGGTCAGTGCTGAGGGAGCTCCGCACTGTGGGAGAGTCAGTGCTGAGGGAGCTCCGCACTGTGGGAGGGTCAGTGCTGAGGGAGCGCCGCACTGTGGGAGGGTCAGTGCTGAGGGAGCTCCGCACTGTGGGAGGGTCAGTGCTGAGGGAGCTCCGCACTGTGGGAGGATCAGTGCTGAGGGAGCTCCGCACTGTGGGAGGGTCGGTGCTGAGGGAGCTCCGCACTGTGGGAGGGTCGGTGCTGAGGGAGCTCCGCACTGTGGGAGGGTCAGTGCTGAGGGAGCTCCGGACTGTGGGAGGGTCAGTGCTGAGGGAGCGCCGCACTGTGGGAGGGTCAGTGCTGAGGGAGCGCCGCACTGTGGGAGGGTCGGTGCTGAGGGAGCGCCGCACTGTGGGAGGGTCAGTGCTGAGGGAGCGCCGCACTGTGGGAGGGTCGGTGCTGAGGGAGCGCCGCACTGTGGGAGGGTCGGTGCTGAGGGAGCTCCGCACTGTGGGAGGGTCAGTGCTGAGGGAGCTCCGCACTGTGGGTGGGTCAGTGCTGAGGGAGCGCCGCACTGTGGGAGGGTCAGTGCTGAGGGAGCTCCGCACTGTGGGAGGGTCAGTGCTGAGGGAGCTCCGCACTGTGGGAGGGTCGGTGCTGAGGGTGCGCCGCACTGTGGGAGGGTCAGTGCTGAGGGAGCTCCGCACTGTGGGAGGGTCAGTGCTGAGGGAGCTCCGCACTGTGGGAGGGTCAGTGCTGAGGGAGCTCCGCACTGTGGGAGGGTCAGTGCAGAGGGAGCTCCGCACTGTGGGAGGGTCAGTGCTGAGGGAGCTCCGCACTGTGGGAGGGTCAGTGCTGAGGGAGCGCCGCACTGTGGGAGGGTCAGTGCTGAGGGAGCTCCGCACTGTGGGAGGGTCAGTGCTGAGGGAGCTCCGCACTGTGGGAGGGTCAGTGCTGAGGGAGCTCCGCACTGTGGGAGGGTCAGTGCTGAGGGAGCTCCGCACTGTGGGAGGGTCAGTGCTGAGGGAGCGCCGCACTGTGGGAGGGTCAGTGCTGAGGGAGCTCCGCACTGTGGGTGGGTCAGTGCTGAGGGAGCGCCGCACTGTGGGAGGGTCAGTGCTGAGGGAGCTCCGCACTGTGGGAGGGTCAGTGCTGAGGGAGCGCCGCACTATGGGAGGGTCAGTGCTGAGGGAGCGCCGCACTGTGGGAGGGTCAGTGCTGAGGGAGCGCCGCACTGTGGGACGGTCAGTGCTGATGGAGCTCCGCACTGTGGGAGGGTCAGTGCTGAGGGAGCTCCGCACTGTGGGAGGGTCAGTGCTGAGGGAGCGCCGCACTGTCGGAGGGTCAGTGCTGAGGGAGCTCCGCACTGTGGGAGGGTCAGTGCTGAGGGAGCTCCGCACTGTGGGAGGGTCAGTGCTGAGGGAGCTCCGCACTGTGGGAGGGTCAGTGCTGAGGGAGCTCCGCACTGTGGGAGGGTCAGTGCTGAGGGAGCGCCGCACTGTGGGAGGGTCAGTGCTGAGGGAGCTCCGCACTGTGGGTGGGTCAGTGCTGAGGGAGCGCCGCACTGTGGGAGGGTCAGTGCTGAGGGAGCTCCGCACTGTGGGAGGGTCAGTGCTGAGGGAGCTCCGCACTGTGGGAGGGTCAGTGCTGAGGGAGCGCCGCACTGTGGGAGGGTCAGTGCTGAGGGAGCTCCGCACTGTGGGAGGGTCAGTGCTGAGGGAGCGCCGCACTGTGGGAGGGTCAGTGCTGAGGGAGCGCCGCACTGTGGGAGGGTCAGTGCTGAGGGAGCGCCGCACTGTGGGACGGTCAGTGCTGATGGAGCTCCGCACTGTGGGAGGGTCAGTGCTGAGGGAGCTCCGCACTGTGGGAGGGTCAGTGCTGAGGGAGCGCCGCACTGTGGGAGGGTCAGTGCTGAGGGAGCTCCGCACTGTGGGAGGGTCAGTGCTGAGGGAACTCCGCTCTGTGGGAGGGTCAGTGCTGAGGGAGCGCCGCACTGTGGGAGGGTCAGTGCTGAGGGAGCTCCGCACTGTGGGAGGGTCGGTGATGAGGGAGCGCCGCACTGTGGGTCAGTGCTGAGGGAGCTCCGCACTGTGTGTGGGTCAGTGCTGAGGGAGCGCCGCACTGTGGGAGGGTCAGTGCTGAGGGAGCGCCGCACTGTGGGAGGGTCAGTGCTGAGGGAGCTCCGCACTGTGTGAGGGTCAGTGCTGAGGGAGCGCCGCACTGTGGGAGGGTCAGTGCTGAGGGAGCGCCGCACTGTGGGAGGGTCAGTGCTGAGGGAGCTCCGCACTGTGGGAGGGTCGGTGCTGAGGGAGCTCCGCACTGTGGGAGGGTCAGTGCTGAGGGAGCTCCGCACTGTGGGAGGGTCAGTGCTGAGGGAGCGCCGCAATGTGGGAGGGTCAGTGCTGAGGGAGCGCCGCACTGTGGGAGGGTCAGTGATGAGGGAGCACCGCACTGTGGGAGGGTCAGTGCTGAGGGAGCTCCGCGCTGTGGGAGGGTCGGTGCTGAGGGAGCGCCGCACTGTGGGAGGGTCAGTGCTGAGGGAGCGCCGCACTGTGGGAGGGTCGGTGCTGAGGGAGCGCCGCACTGTGGGAGGGTCAGTGCTGAGGGAGCTCCGCGCTGTGGGAGGGTCGGTGCTGAGGGAGCGCCGCACTGTGGGACGGTCAGCACTGAGGGAGCGCCGCACTGTGGGAGGGTCAGTGCTGAGGGAGCTCCGCACTGTGGGAGGGTCAGCGCTGAGGGAGCTCCGCACTGTGGGAGGGTCAGTGCTGAGGGAGCTCCGCACTGTGGGAGGGTCAGTGCTGAGGGAGCTCCGCACTGTGGGAGGGTCAGTGCTGAGGGAGCTCCGCACTGTGGGAGGGGCAGTGCTGAGGGAGCGCTGCACTGTGGGAGGGTCAGTGCTGAGGGAACGCCGCACTGTGGGAGGGTCAGTGCTGAGGGAGCGCCGCACTGTGGGAGGGTCGGTGCTGAGGGAGCGCCGCACTGTGGGAGGGTCAGTGCTGAGGGAGCTCCGCACTGTGGGAGGGTCAGTGCTGAGGGAGCGCCGCACTGTGGGAGGGTCAGTGCTGAGGGAGCGCCGCACTGTGGGAGGGTCAGTGCTGAGGGAGCTCCGCACTGTGGGAGGGTCAGTGCTGAGGGAGCTCCGCACTGTGGGAGGGTCAGTGCTGAGGGAGCTCCGCACTGTGGGAGGGTCAGTGCAGAGGGAGCTCCGCACTGTGGGAGGGTCAGTGCTGAGGGAGCGCCGCACTGTGGGAGGGTCAGTGCTGAGGGAGCGCCGCACTGTGGGAGGGTCAGTGCTGAGGGAGCGCCGCACTGTCGGAGGGTCAGTGCTGAGGGAGCTCCGCACTGTGGGAGGGTCAGTGCTGAGGGAGCTCCGCACTGTGGGAGGGTCAGTGCTGAGGGAGCGCCGCACTGTGGGAGGGTCAGTGATGAGGGAGCACCGCACTGTGGGAGGGTCAGTGCTGAGGGAGCTCCGCGCTGTGGGAGGGTCGGTGCTGAGGGAGCGCCGCACTGTGGGAGGGTCAGTGCTGAGGGAGCGCCGCACTGTGGGAGGGTCAGTGCTGAGGGAGCGCCGCACTGTGGGAGGGTCAGTGCTGAGGGAGCTCCGCACTGTGGGAGGGTCAGTGCTGAGGGAGCTCCGCACTGTGGGAGGGTCAGTGCTGAGGGAGCGCCGCACTGTGGGAGGGTCAGTGCTGAGGGAGCGCCGCACTGTGGGAGGGTCAGTGCTGATGGAGCTCCGCACTGTGGGAGGGTCAGTGCTGAGGGAGCTCCGCACTGTGGGAGGGTCAGTGCTGAGGGAGCTCCGCACTGTGGGAGGGTCAGTGCTGAGGGAGCTCCGCACTGTGGGAGGGTCAGTGCTGAGGGAGCTCCGCACTGTGGGAGGGTCAGTGCTGAGGGAGAGCCGCACTGTGGGAGGGTCAGTGCTGAGGGAGCGCCGCACTGTGGGAGGGTCGGTGCTGAGGGAGCGCCGCACTGTGGGAGGGTCAGTGCTGAGGGAGCTCCGCACTGTGGGAGGGTCAGTGCTGAGGGAGCGCCGCACTGTGGGAGGGTCAGTGCTGAGGGAGCGCCGCACTGTGGGAGGGTCAGTGCTGAGGGAGCTCCGCACTGTGGGAGGGTCAGTGCAGAGGGAGCTCCGCACTGTGGGAGGGTCAGTGCTGAGGGAGCGCCGCACTGTGGGAGGGTCAGTGCTGAGGGAGCTCCGCACTGTGGGAGGGTCGGTGCTGAGGGAGCTCCGCACTGTGGGAGGGTCAGTGCTGAGGGAGCTCCGCACTGTGGGAGGGTCAGTGCTGAGGGAGCTCCGCACTGTGGGAGGGTCAGTGCTGAGGGAGCTCCGCACTGTGGGAGGGTCAGTGCTGAGGGAGCGCCGCACTGTGGGAGGGTCAGTGCTGAGGGAGCGCCGCACTGTGGGAGGGTCAGTGCTGAGGGAGCGCCGCACTGTGGGAGGGTCAGTGCTGAGGGAGCTCCGCACTGTGGGAGGGTCAGTGCTGAGGGAGCGCCGCACTGTGGGAGGGTCAGTGCTGAGGGAGCGCCGCACTGTGGGAGGGTCAGTGCTGAGGGAGCGCCGCACTGTGGGAGGGTCAGTGCTGAGGGAGCGCCGCACTGTGGGAGGGTCAGTGCTGAGGGAGCTCCGCACTGTGGGAGGGTCAGTGCTGAGGGAGCTCCGCACTGTGGGAGGGTCAGTGCTGAGGGAGCGCCGCACTGTGGGAGGGTCAGTGCTGAGGGAGCGCCGCACTGTGGGAGGGTCAGTGCTGAGGGAGCTCCGCACTGTGGGAGGGTCAGTGATGAGGGAGCGCTGCACTGTGGGAGGGTCGGTGCTGAGGGAGCTCCGCACTGTGGGAGGGTCAGTGCTGAGGGTGAGCCGCACTGTGGGAGGGTCAGTGCTGAGGGAGCTCCGCACTGTGGGAGGGTCGGTGCTGAGGGAGCGCCGCACTGTGGGAGGGTCAGTGCTGAGGGAACTCCGCACTGTGGGAGGGTCAGTGCTGAGGGAGCTCCACACTGTGTCGGGGCTGGAGGAGGTTACAGAGATAGGGAGGGGTGTAGGGGGCTGGAGGAGGTTACAGAGATAGGGAGGGGTGTAGGGGACTGGAGGAGGTTACAGAGATAGGGAGGAGTGTAGGGGGCTGGAGGAGGTTACAGAGATAGGGAGGGGTGTAGGGGGCTGGAGGAGGTTACAGAGATAGGGAGGGGTGTAGGGGGTTGGAGAAGGTTACAGAGATAGGGAGGAGTGTAGGGGGCTGGAGGAGGTTACAGAGATAGGGAGGGGTGTAGGGGGCTGGAGGAGGTTACAGAGATAGGGAGGGGTGTAGGGGGCTGGAGGAGGTTACAGAGATAGGGAGGGGTGTAGGGGGCTGGAGGTTACAGAGATAGGGAGGTGTGTAGGGGACTGGAGGAGGTTACAGAGATAGGGAGGAGTGTAGGGGGCTGGAGGAGGTTACAGAGATAGGGAGGGTGTAGGGGACTGGAGGAGGTTACAGAGATAGGGAGGGGTGTAGGGGGCTGGAGGAGGTTACAGAGATAGGGAGGGGTGTAGGGGGCTGGAGGAGGTTACAGAGATAGGGAGGGTGTAGGGGACTGGAGGAGGTTACAGAGATAGGGAGGGGTGTAGGGGGCTGGAGGTTACAGAGATAGGGAGGTGTGTAGGGGACTGGAGGAGGTTACAGAGATAGGGAGGGTGTAGGGGACTGGAGGAGGTTACAGAGATAGGGAGGGGTGTAGGGGGCTGGAGGAGGTTACAGAGATAGGGAGGGGTGTAAGGGGACTGGTGGAGGTTACAGAGATAGGGAGGGGTGTAGGGGGCTGGAGGAGGTTACAGAGATAGGGAGGGTTGTAGGGGGCTGGAGGAGGTCACAGAGATAGGGAGGGGTGTAGGGGGCTGGAGGAGGTTACAGTGATAGGGAGGGATGTAGGGGACTGGAGGAGGTTACAGTGATAGGGAGGGTTGTAGGGGGCTGGAGGAGGTCACAGAGATAGGGAGGGGTGTAGGGGGCTGGAGGAGGTTACAGTGATAGGGAGGGATGTAGGGGACTGGAGGAGGTTACAGTGATAGGGAGGGTTGTAGGGGGCTGGAGGAGGTCACAGAGATAGGGAGGGGTGTAGGGGGCTGGAGGAGGTTACAGAGATAGGGAGGGGTGTAGGGGGCTAGAGGAGGTTACAGAGATAGGGAGGCGTGTAGGGGGCTGTAGGAGGTCACAGAGATAGGGAGGGGTGTAGGGGGCTGCAGGAAGTTACAGAGATAGGGAGGGTGTAGGGGGCTGGAGGAGGTTACAGAGATAGGGAGGGGTGTAGGGGGCTAGAGGAGGTTACAGAGATAGGGAGGGGTGTAGGGGACTGGAGGAGATTACAGAGATAGGGAGGAGTGTAGGGGGCTGGAGGAGGTTACAGAGATAGGGAGGGGTGTAGGGGGCTGGAGGATGTTACAGAGATAGGGAGGTGTGTGGGGACTGGAGGAGGTTACAGAGATAGGGAGGGGTGTAGGGGACTGGAGGAGGTTACAGAGATAGGGAGGGGTGTAGGGGGCTGGAGGAGGTTACAGAGATAGGGAGGGGTGTAGGGGACTGGAGGAGATTACAGAGATAGGGAGGAGTGTAGGGGGCTGGAGGAGGTTACAGAGATAGGGAGGGTTGTAGGGGCTGGAGGAGGTTACACAGATAGGGAGGGGTGTAGGGGGACTGGAGGAGGTTACAGAGATAGGGAGGGGTGTAGGGGCTGGAGGAGGTTACAGAGATAGGGAGGGGTGTCGGGGGCTGGAGGAGGTTACAGAGATAGGGAGGGGTGTAGGGGCTGGAGGAGGTTACAGAGATAGGGAGGGGTGTCGGGGGCTGGAGGAGGTTACAGAGATAGGGAGGGGTGTCGGGGGCTGGAGGAGGTTACAGAGATAGGGAGGGGTGTCGGGGGCTGGAGGAGGTTACAGAGATAGGGAGGGGTGTCGGGACTGGAGGAGGTTACAGAGATAGGGAGGGGTGTAGGGGCTGGAGGAGGTTACAGAGATAGGGAGGGGTGTCGGGGGCTGGAGGAGGTTACAGAGATAGGGAGGGTTGTGGGGGCTGGAGGAGGTTACAGAGATAGGGAGGAGTGTAGGGGGCTGGAGGAGGTTACAGAGATAGGGAGGGGTGTAGGGGGCTAGAGGAGGTTACAGAGATAGGGAGGGGTGTAGGGGGCTGGAGGAGGTTACAGAGATAGGGAGGTGTGTGGGGACTGGAGGAGGTTACAGAGATAGGGAGGGGTGTAGGGGCTGGAGGAGGTTACAGAGATAGGGAGGGTTGTAGGGGGCTGGAGGAGGTTACAGAGATAGGGAGGGGTGTAGGGGGACTGGAGGAGGTTACAGAGATAGGGAGGGGTGTAGGGGGGCTGGAGGAGGTTACAGAGATAGGGAGGGGTGTAGGGGGGCTGGAGGAGGTTACAGAGATAGGGAGGGGTGTCGGGGGCTGGAGGAGGTTACAGAGATAGGGAGGGGTGTCGGGGGCTGGAGGAGGTTACAGAGATAGGGAGGGGTGTAGGGACTGGAGGAGGTTACAGAGATAGGGAGGGGTGTAGGGGCTGGAGGAGGTTACAGAGATAGGGAGGGGTGTCGGGGGCTGGAGGAGGTTACAGAGATAGGGAGGGTTGTGGGGGCTGGAGGAGGTTACAGAGATAGGGAGGAGTGTAGGGGGCTGGAGGAGGTTACAGAGATAGGGAGGGGTGTAGGGGGCTAGAGGAGGTTACAGAGATAGGGAGGGGTGTAGGGGGCTGGAGGAGGTTACAGAGATAGGGAGGTGTGTGGGGACTGGAGGAGGTTACAGAGATAGGGAGGGGTGTAGGGGCTGGAGGAGGTTACAGAGATAGGGAGGGTTGTAGGGGGCTGGAGGAGGTTACAGAGATAGGGAGGGGTGTAGGGGGACTGGAGGAGGTTACAGAGATAGGGAGGGGTGTAGGGGGGCTGGAGGCGGTTACAGAGATAGGGAGGGTTGTCGGGGGCTGGAGGAGGTTACAGAGATAGGGAGGGGTGTAGGGGGACTGGAGGAGGTTACAGAGATAGGGAGGGGTGTAGTGGGGCTGGAGGAGATTACAGAGATAGGGAGGGGTGTAGGGGACTGGAGGAGGTTACAGAGATAGGGAGGGGTGTAGGGGCTGGAGGAGGTTACAGAGATAGGGAGGGGTGTAGGGGGACTGGAGGAGGTTACAGAGATAGGGAGGGGTGTAGGGGCTGGAGGAGGTTACAGAGATAGGGAGGGTTATAGGGGCTGGAGGAGGTTACAGAGATGGGGAGGGGTGTAGGGGGCTGGAGGAGGTTACAGAGATGGGGAGGTGTGTAGGGGGCTGGAGGAGGTTACAGAGATAGGGAGGTGTGTAGGGGGCTGGAGGAGGTTACAGAGATAGGGAGGGGTGTAGGGGGCTGGAGGAGGTTACAGAGATGGGGAGGGGTGTAGGGGACTGGAGGAGGGTACAGAGATAGGGAGGGGTGTCGGGGACTGGAGGAGGTTACAGAGATAGGGAGGGGTGTAGGGGGCTGGAGGAGGTTACAGAGATAGGGAGGGGTGTAGGGGGCTGGAGGAGGTTACAGAGATAGGGAGGGGTGTAGCGGCTGGAGGAGGTTACAGAGATAGGGAGGGGTGTAGGGGGCTGGAGGAGGTTACAGAGATAGGGAGGGTTGTAGGGGGACTGGAGGACGTGAACGAGACTCCGATGAATAACACTGCGAGGAATTTGGAGAGGCGATGCAATTGCTTTGTTGGGGGAATTTCCCTCCTGCGCACACACACACACACACACAGATATCTGGAGCTACGTCGGTGTAAACAGGGTCTCGCTCGGCCCCCCGGAGGCGTCTGGCTGGATAGTTACAGATCCGCAGGCCCTGGAGGTCTAAAAGGGACCACGGAACTGGCCCGCAGGGATTTAAAGGGACCTCTCCCCCTCTCCCGGTCCGTCCTCCGAGCTCAGATCCCTGTCGAGGCTGTGGGTGGGGGTGGGATTGCAGCTCGCCCACCTGTCCCTGCTGCCTGGCCAGGGGTCACGGGAGCTGCCCCCCCCCCCCCACCCACCTCAAAGCAATGGAAATAAGAACTCACGCGACCAGCTCCCGGTGTCACATTCTCTGCCGGCTCACTTCCTGGTCGAGCGATCCTGGGCTGACCCGTCTTAAAGGGGCTGCTCACTTCGAGCTGAGAACGTGACAGCGCAGTACAGGCCCTTCGGCCCCTCGATGTTGCGCCGACCTGTGAAACCACTCTAAAGCCCATCTACACTATTCCCTTATCGTCCATACGTCTATCCAATGACCATTCAAATGCCCTTAGTGTTGGCGAGTCCACTACTGTTGCAGGCAGGGCATTCCACGCCCTTACTACTCTCGGAGTAAAGAACCTACCTCTGACATCTGTCTTATATCTATCTCCCCTCAATTTAAAGCTACGTCCCCTCGTGCTGGACATCACCACCCGAGGAAAAAGGCTCTCACTGTCCACCCTATCCAATCCTCTGATCATCTTGTATGCCTCAATTAAGTCACCTCTTCTCTCGAACGAAAACAGCCTCAAGCCTTCCCTCATCAGATCTTCCCTCCATACCCGGCAACATCCTGGTGAATCTCCTCTGCACCCTTTCCAAAGCCTCCACGTCCTTCCTATAATGCGGCGACCAGAATCGCACGTACTCCAAATGCGGCCGCACCAGAGTTTTGTACAGCTGCAACGTGACCTCGTGGCTCCGAAACGCAATCCCTCCACCAATAAAAGCTAACACACCGTACGCCTCCTTAACAACCCTCTCAACCTGGGCGGCAGCTTTCAGGGATCTATGTACGTGGACACCGAGATGGGCCAGCACGGTAGCACGGTGGTTAGCACAATTGCTTCACAGCTCCAGGGTCCCGGGTTCGATTCCGGCTTGGGTCACTGTCTGTGCGGAGTCTGCACGTCCTCCCCGTGTCTGCGTGGGTTTCCTCCGGGTGCTCCGGTTTCCTCCCACAGTCCAAAGATGTGCAGGTTAGGTGGATTGGCCATGATAAATTGCCCTTAGTGTCCAAAATTGCCCTTCGTGTAGGGTGGGGTTGCTGGGTTATGGGGATAGGGTGGAGGTGTTGACCGTGGGTAGGGTGCTCGTTCCAAGAGCCGGTGCGGACTCGATGGGCCGAATGGCCTCCTTCTGTGCTGTAAATTCTATGAAATCTAATCTAAGAATCGGCAGGGCGCAGGAGATGGACGTTCGGCCCATCGACCCCCCCCACCACCAATCGAGCATCGTGACTCCGCCCCACCCCCTCGTGATCATCCGAATCCCTCTCGGAGGCCTCGATTGGACAATCCGGGCCTGGGACGTACAGCCTGCTCACAGCCCATCGGCCCCTGCTAGCCCGGTCTCCATTCGTCCCCACTCCCTTTCAGCCCCTCCCCACACGATCACTCAGTAAATCGCCCCCCCCCCACTCCCGCACTTTCCGGTAATTAGCTGCGTCCCCCCCTTTTTTGAAAGTTCCTGTCGAATCTGCTTCCGTCGCCCTTTCAGGCAGAACCTTCCGGAACACTCCACCGTACTCCCCATCTCTCTCTCCCCCACCCCCACCATCTCTCTCTCTTTCCCTCCCGTCTCTCTCTCCCTCCCACCGTCTCTCCCCCTCCCTCCCACCGTCTCTCTCTCCCACACCGTCTCTCTCTCCCATACCATCTCTCTCTCCCCCACCTCCACCGTCTCTCTCTCTTTCCCTCCCGTCTCTCTCTCTCCCACACCGTCTCTCTCTCTCCCACACCGTCTCTCTCTCTCCCACACCGTCTCTCTCCCCCACACCGTCTCTCTCTCTCCCACACCGTCTCTCTCTCTCCCACACCGTCCCTCTCTCTCCCACACCGTCTCTCTCTCTCCCACACCGTCTCTCTCTCTCCCACACCGTCTCTCTCTCTCCCACACCGTCTCTCTCTCTCCCACACCGTCTCTCTCTCTCTCCCACACCGTCTCTCTCTCTCTCCCACACCGTCTCACTCTCTCCCACACCGTCTCTCTCTCTCCCACACCGTCTCTCTCTCCCACACCGTCTCTCTCTCCCACACCGTCTCTCTCTCTCCCACACCGTCTCTCTCTCTCCCACACCGTCTCTCTCTCTCCCACACCGTCTCTCTCCCTCCCGTCTCTCTCTCCCACACCGTCTCTCTCTCTCCCACACCGTCTCTCTCTCCCTCCCGTCTCTCTCTCCCACACCGTCTCTCTCCCACACCGTCTCTCTCTCTCCCACACCGTCTCTCTCTCTCCCACACCGTCTCTCTCTCTCCCACACCGTCTCTCTCTCTCCCACACCGTCTCTCTCTCTCCCACACCGTCTCTCTCTCCCACACCGTCTCTCTCTCTCCCACACCGTCTCTCTCTCTCTCACACACCGTCTCTCTCTCTCCCACACCGTCTCTCTCTCTCCCACACCGTCTCTCTCTCCCACACCGTCTCTCTCTCTCCCACACCGTCTCTCTCTCTCCCACACCGTCTCTCTCTCACACACCGTCTCTCTCTCTCCCACACCGTCTCTCTCTCTCCCACACCGTCTCTCTCTCACACACCGTCTCTCTCCCTCCCTCCCGTCTCTCTCTCCCACACCGTCTCTCTCTCCCACACCGTCTCTCTCTCTCCCACACCGTCTCTCTCTCTCTCCCTCACCGTCTCTCCCTCTCCCACACCGTCTCTCTCTCTCCCACACCGTCTCCCTCTCTCCCACACCGTCTCTCTCTCTCACACACTGTCTCTCTCTCTCCCACACCGTCTCCCTCTCTCCCACCGTCTCTCTCTCCCACACCGTCTCTCTCTCTCCCACACCGTCTCTCTCTCTCCCACACCGTCTCTCTCTCTCCCACACCGTCTCTCTCTCTCTCCCACACCGTCTCTCTCTCTCTCCCACACCGTCTCTCTCTCTCTCCCACACCGTCTCTCTCTCTCTCCCACACCGTCTCTCTCTCTCCCACACCGTCTCTCTCTCTCCCACACCGTCTCTCTCTCCCACACCGTCTCTCTCTCCCACACCGTCTCTCTCTCTCCCACACCGTCTCTCTCTCTCACACCGTCTCTCTCTCCCACACCGTCTCTCTCTCCCACACACCGTCTCTCTCTCCCACACCGTCTCTCTCTCTCACACACCGTCTCTCTCTCCCACACCGTCTCTCTCTCTCTCACACCGTCTCTCTCCCACACCGTCTCTCTCTCTCCCACACCGTCTCTCTCTCCCACACCGTCTCTCTCTCCCACACCGTCTCTCTCTCTCCCACCGTCTCTCTCTCTCCCACCGTCTCTCTCCCACACACCGTCTCTCTCTCTCCCACACCGTCTTTCTCTCCCACACCGTCTCTCTCTCTCCCTCCCGTCTCTCTCTCCCACACCGTCTCTCTCTCTCCCTCCCACCGTCTCTCTCTCCCACACCGTCTCTCTCTCTCCCACACCGTCTCTCTCTCTCCCACACCGTCTCTCTCTCCCACACCGTCTCTCTCTCACACACACCGTCTCTCTCTCCCCCACACCGTCTCTCTCTCTCCCACACCGTCTCTCTCTCCCACACCGTCTCTCTCTCCCTCCCACCGTCTCTCCCCCACCGTCTCTCTCTCTCTCCCACACCGTCTCTCTCTCACACACACCGTCTCTCTCTCCCCCACACCGTCTCTCTCTCTCCCACACCGTCTCTCTCTCCCACACCGTCTCTCTCTCCCTCCCACCGTCTCTCCCCCACCGTCTCTCTCTCTCTCCCTCCCACCGTCTCTTTCTCCCTCCCATCTCCCTCCCTCCCCCTCTTTCCCTCCCGTGTCCCCCCCCCCTCTCCGTCCTTCCCTCCCTGTCTCTCCCCCTCCCTCTCTCCGAGGGGAATGATCCTAGCTCCATCCGATCTCTCGGCAGGTCCCGAAGCCCCATCAGAAAGACCCAGGATCGAACGCGCTCCCTCGCCGGAGCCCCGACAGACCCACCCCGCGGTGTCCACGGGGGGGCCCGTCCGCCGACCGTCGCCACCGCGCCCTCCACACAAGACGAAAAGGGAATCAGAATCTAGTTTATTGAACCGCGAGAGAGAAACAAAAAACAGGAGGTACAAAAGATTTGCAGCTAAAGTTATATATAATATATATATTTATACGCGCTGGAAACTGGGTGTTGTTTGTAAACCACCCAACACAGACCGGTTAATTAAGGCACTTGCTGTGTCGCTAACATTTTGGTGCAGGTATCTGAGACTAATACTTGGTGGGGTTGGCGGAGGGTGGGGTTGGCGGAGGGTGGGGTTGGCGGAGGGTGGGGTTGGCGGAGGGTGGGGTCGCCCCAACATCCTGAGACAAAGCATCGAAGCAGACCGGGAGGGGTGTCTAAACCCGGCACGGCGTAGTCGGCAGGCGGAGAGGCGACGCTCAGCGGCGCCAACCTCGCGTCTTTAAAAACATTAAAAGATCATTTAAAGCTTCGCCTAATTGAAAGGGAATGATTCGATCAAAAGAAACCCACTGTGAAAACCCAAGATCAAGAAGACGGGAGTGTTTCGGTCAGACTCCGGGTGCTGTTTCGCCTCTGGCGCTCGTGTGTCGGGTTCTGGGTCTGATACCGGTGGGTCCTGGGGCCAGCAGGGTCCGGGGGGTGGTGAATGTTCACCCACCCCCCCCCCCCCCCCCACCCACCCCCCACCCGCCTCCCTTTCCGATGGGGATACACACTAGAAAGAGAGCGGGAGAGAGGGAGCGAGAGGGAGAGCGCGCGAAAGGGAGAGCGTTAGACGGAGTGCGAGAGGGAGAGAGTGTGGGAGAGAGAGGGAGAGCACGTGAGAGCGCATGAGAAAGAGAGGGAGCGCGCGAGGGAGAGGGAGTGCGCGCGAAAGAGAGCGCGCGAAAGAGGGAGCGCGAAAGAGGGGGCGCGAAAGAGAGCGCGCGAAAGAGAGGGCGCGAAAGAGAGCGCGCGAAAGAGAGGGTGCGAAAGAGAGGGCGCGAAAGAGAGGGCGCGAAAAAGAGAGCGCGAAAGAGAGCACGAAAGAGAGAGCGCAAGAGAGCACGAGAGAGAAAGCGCGAGAGAGAAAGAGCGCGCGAGATGGAGACAAAGCGCAAGAGGGAGAAAGAACATGAGAGAAAATGCGAGAGCACGCGAGAGGGAGAGAGCGCGAGAGAGAGAGAGCGCGAGAGAGAGAGAGCGCGAGCGAGTGCGAGAGAGCGCGAGAGAGACCGCATGAGAGAGCGCGAGAGAGAGATTGCGCGAGCGAGTGCGAGAGAGAGCGCGAGAAAGACCGCATGAGAGAGAGCGCGAGAGAGAGAGCGCGAGAGAGAGAGAGAGCGCGAGAGAGAGAGAGCGCGAGCGAGCGCGAGAGAGAGCGTGCGAGAGAGAGAGCGCGAGAGAGAGAGAGAGCGCGAGAGAGAGCGTGAGAGAGAGCGCGAGAGAGAGAGCGCGAGAGAGAGAGAGCGCGAGAGAGAGAGAGAGCGCGAGAGATAGAGAGCGCGAGAGATAGAGAGCGCGAGAGATAGAGAGCGCGAGAGCGAGAGAGCGCGAGAGAGAGAGAGCGCGAGAGAGAGCGCGAGAGAGAGAGAGAGCGCGAGAGAGAGAGAGCGCGAGAGGCAGAGAGAGAGAGCGCGAGAGAGAGAGAGGGCGGGAGAGAGAGAGAGAGGTCGGGAGAGAGAGAGAGAGGTCGGGAGAGAGGGAGGGCGGGAGAGGGCAGGAGAGGGTGAGGGAGAGAACAGGAGAGGGTGAGAGAGAGGGCGGGAGAGAGAGAGAGAGGGCGGGAGAGAGAGGGCAGGAGAGGGAGAGCGAGAGGGTGGGAGAGGGAGAGGGCGGGAGAGAGAGAGAGGGCGGGAGAGAGAGAGGGCAGGAGAGGGAGAGAGAGGGCAGGAGAGGGAGAGAGAGCGTGAGAGAGAGAGAAGGGAGAGCGCGCGAGAGGGAGAGTACGCGTGAGGGAGAAAGAGAGAGGGAGAAAGAGAGAGGGAGAAAGAGAGAGGGAGAAAGAGTGAGAGAGAGAGAAGGTGAGAGCGCGCGAGAGGGAGAGCGCGCGAGAGGGAGAGTGCGCGTGAGGGAGAGTGCGCGTGAGGGAGAGGGAGCGCGGATGGGAGTGTGCGAGCGGCAGTGGGGAGACGAGCGGAATATTGGGAAACAGCCTGAGAAACCGAGCGCGGGAGGACTCTGGGACGTGGCGAGACCAGGCCCCAGGAACACAGCTCTCGGCCTGGCCCGGGCGTTTCGAGGCGTTGAAGAGCAGCCCAGGGTGCTACGCGAAGATATTGGTGATGAAATCCATGAAGCGTTTGCCGTACTGCTCCGGGTTCACTGTCGAAATCTCGGCACCGGCCTGGGAACACACACAGGGGACAGGGTCAGGGTTCATGAGCTTCCTGAGACACCCTCCTTTCCGGCCCTCTGCCAACCACGCACCCCCCACTCCTTCTTCCCAATCCCTCCATACAGGAACAGGAGGATCCCATTCAGCCCCCTCCTCCTCCTCGAGCCTGTTACACAGGAACAGGAGGATCCCATTCAGCCCCCTCCTCGAGCCTGTTACACAGGAACAGGAGGATCCCATTCAGCCCCCTCCTCGAGTCTGTTACACAGGAACAGGAGGATCCCATTCAGCCTCCTCCTCGAGCCTGTTACACAGGAACAGGAGGATCCCATTCAGCCTCCTCCTCGAGCCTGTTACACAGGAACAGGAGGATCCCATTCAGCCCCCTCCTCGAGCCTGTTACACAGGAACAGGAGGATCCCATTCAGCCCCCTCCTCGAGCCTGTTACACAGGAACAGGAGGATCCCATTCAGCCTCCTCCTCGAGCCTGTTACACAGGAACAGGAGGATCCCATTCAGCCTCCTCCTCGAGCCTGTTACACAGGAACAGGAGGATCCCATTCAGCCCCCTCCTCCTCCTCGATCCTGTTACACAGGAACAGGAGGACCCCATTCAGCCCCCTCCTCCTCCTCGAGCCTGTTACACAGGAACAGGAGGATCCCATTCAGCCCCCTCCTCCTCCTCGAGCCTGTTACACAGGAACAGGAGGATCCCATTCAGCCCCCTCCTCGACACTATTACACAGGAACAGGAGGATCCCATTCAGCCTCCTCCTCGAGCCTGTTACACAGGAACAGGAGGATCCCATTCAGCCCCCTCCTCCTCCTCGAGCCTGTTACACAGGAACAGGAGGATCCCATTCAGCCTCCTCGAGCCTGTTACACAGGAACAGGAGGATCCCATTCAGCCCCCTCCTCGAGACTGTTACACAGGAACAGGAGGATCCCATTCAGCCCCCTCCTCGAGCATGTTACACAGGAACAGGAGGATCCCATTCAGTCCCCTCCTCGAGTCTGTTACACAGGAACAGGAGGATCCCATTCAGCCCCCTCCTCGAGACTGTTACACAGGAACAGGAGGATCCCATTCAGCCTCCTCCTCGAGCCTGTTACACAGGAACAGGAGGATCCCATTCAGCCTCCTCCTCGAGCCTGTTACACAGGAACAGGAGGATCCCATTCAGCCCCCTCCTCGAGCCTGTTACACAGGAACAGGAGGATCCCATTCTGCCCCCTCCTCCTCCTCGAGCCTGTTACACAGGAACAGGAAGATCCCATTCAGCCCACTCCTCGAGCCTGTTACACAGGAACAGGAGGATCCCATTCAGCCCCCTCCTCGAGCCTGTTACACAGCAACAGGAGGATCCCATTCAGCCCCCTCCTCGAGCTTGTTACACAGGAACAGGAGGATCCCATTCAGCCCCCTCCTCCTCCTCGAGCCTGTTACACAGGAACAGGAGGATCCCATTCAGCCCCCTCCTCCTCCTCGAGCCTGTTACACAGGAACAGGAGGATCCCATTCAGCCTCCTCCTCCTCCTCGAGCCTGTTACACAGGAACAGGAGGGTCCCATTCAGCCCACTCCTCGAGCCTGTTACACAGGAACAGGAGGATCCCATTCAGCCCCCTCCTCGACCCTGTTACACAGGAACAGGAGGATCCCATTCAGTCCCCTCCTCGAGCCTGTTACACAGGAACAGGAGGATCCCATTCAGCCCCCTCCTCGACCCTGTTACACAGGAACAGGAGGATCCCATTCAGCTCCCTCCTCAAGCCTGTTACACAGGTACAGGAGGATCCCATTCAGCCTCCTCCTCCTCCTCGAGCCTGTTACACAGGAACAGGAGGATCCCATTCAGCCCCCTCCTCCTCCTCGAGCCTGTTACGCAGGAACAGGAGGATCCCATTCAGCCCCCTCCTCGAGCCTGTTACACAGGAACAGGAGGATCCCATTCAGCCCCCTCCTCGACCCTGTTACACAGGAACAGGAGGATCCCATTCAGCCTCCTCCTCGAGCCTGTTACACGGGAACAGGAGGATCCCATTCAGCCCCCTCCTCCTCCTCGAGCCTGTTACACAGGAACAGGAGGATCCCATTCGTCCCCTCCTCGAGACTGTTACACAGGAACAGGAGGATCCCATTCAGCCCCCTCCTCGAGCATGTTACACAGGAACAGGAGGATCCCATTCAGTCCCCTCCTCGAGTCTGTTACACAGGAACAGGAGGATCCCATTCAGCCCCCTCCTCGAGACTGTTACACAGGAACAGGAGGATCCCATTCAGCCTCCTCCTCGAGCCTGTTACACAGGAACAGGAGGATCCCATTCAGCCTCCTCCTCGAGCCTGTTACACAGGAACAGGAGGATCCCATTCAGCCCCCTCCTCGAGCCTGTTACACAGGAACAGGAGGATCCCATTCAGCTTCCTCCTCGAGCCTGTTACACAGGAACAGGAGGATCCCATTCAGCCCCCTCCTCGAGCCTGTTACACAGGAACAGGAGGATCCCATTCTGCCCCCTCCTCCTCCTCGAGCCTGTTACACAGGAACAGGAAGATCCCATTCAGCCCACTCCTCGAGCCTGTTACACAGGAACAGGAGGATCCCATTCAGCCCACTCCTCGAGTCTGTTACACAGGAACAGGAGGAGCCCATTCAGTCCCCTCCTCGAGCTTGTTACACAGGAACAGGAGGATCCCATTCAGCCCCCTCCTCCTCCTCGAGCCTGTTACACAGGAACAGGAGGATCCCATTCAGCCCCCTCCTCCTCCTCGAGCCTGTTACACAGGAACAGGAGGGTCCCATTCAGCCTCCTCCTCCTCCTCGAGCCTGTTACACAGGAACAGGAGGGTCCCATTCAGCCCCCTCCTCGAGCCTGTTACACAGGAACAGGAGGATCCCATTCAGCCCCCTCCTCGACCCTGTTACACAGGAACAGGAAGATCCCATTCAGCCCCCTCCTCCTCCTCGAGCCTGTTACACAGGAACAGGAGGATCCCATTCAGCCCCCTCCTCGACCCTGTTACACAGGAACAGGAGGATCCCATTCAGTCCCCTCCTCGAGCCTGTTACACAGGAACAGGAGGATCCCATTCAGCCCCCTCCTCGACCCTGTTACACAGGAACAGGAGGATCCCATTCAGCTCCCTCCTCAAGCCTGTTACACAGGTACAGGAGGATCCCATTCAGCCTCCTCCTCCTCCTCGAGCCTGTTACACAGGAACAGGAGGATCCCATTCAGCCCCCTCCTCCTCCTCGAGCCTGTTACGCAGGAACAGGAGGATCCCATTCAGCCCCCTCCTCGAGCCTGTTACACAGGAACAGGAGGATCCCATTCAGCCCCCTCCTCGACCCTGTTACACAGGAACAGGAAGATCCCATTCAGCCCCCTCCTCGACCCTGTTACACAGGAACAGGAGAATCCCATTCAGTCCCCTCCTCGAGCCTGTTACACAGGAACAGGAGGATCCCATTCAGCCCCCTCCTCGACCCTGTTACACAGGAACAGGAGGATCCCATTCAGCCCCCTCCTCCTCGAGCCTGTTACACAGGAACAGGAGGATCCCATTCAGCCTCCTCCTCGACCCTGTTACACAGGAACAGGAGGATCCCATTCAGTCCCCTCCTCCTCCTCGAGCCTGTTACACAGGAACAGGAGGATCCCATTCAGCCTCCTCCTCGAGCCTCTTACACAGGAACAGGAGGATCCCATTCAGCCCCCTCCTCCTCCTCGAGCCTGTTACACAGGAACAGGAGGATCCCATTCAGCCTCCTCCTCGAGCCTCTTACACAGGAACAGGAGGATCCCATTCAGCCCCCTCCTCCATCTCGAGCCTGTTACACAGGAACAGGAGGATCCCATTCAGCCTCCTCCTCGACCCTGTTACACAGGAACAGGAGGATCCCATTCAGCCCCTCCTCCTCCTCAAGCCTGTTACACAGGAACAGGAGGATCCCATTCAGCCCCCTCCTCGAGCCTGTTACACAGCAACAGGAGGATCCCATTCAGCCCCCTCCTCCTCCTCGAGCCTGTTACACAGGAACAGGAGGATCCCATTCAGCCCCCTCCTCGACCCTGTTACACAGGAACAGGAAGATCCCATTCAGCCCCCTCCTCGACCCTGTTGCACAGGAACAGGAGGATCCCATTCAGTCCCCTCCTCCTCCTCGAGCCTGTTACACAGGAACAGGAGGATCCCATTCAGCCTCCTCCTCGAGCCTCTTACACAGGAACAGGAGGATCCCATTCAGCCCCCTCCTCCTCCTCGAGCCTGTTACACAGGAACAGGAGGATCCCATTCAGCCTCCTCCTCGAGCCTCTTACACAGGAACAGGAGGATCCCATTCAGCCCCCTCCTCCATCTCGAGCCTGTTACACAGGAACAGGAGGATCCCATTCAGCCTCCTCCTCGACCCTGTTACACAGGAACAGGAGGATCCCATTCAGCCCCTCCTCCTCCTCAAGCCTGTTACACAGGAACAGGAGGATCCCATTCAGCCCCCTCCTCGAGCCTGTTACACAGCAACAGGAGGATCCCATTCAGCCCCCTCCTCCTCCTCGAGCCTGTTACACAGGAACAGGAGGATCCCATTCAGCCCCCTCCTCGACCCTGTTACACAGGAACAGGAAGATCCCATTCAGCCCCCTCCTCGACCCTGTTGCACAGGAACAGGAGGATCCCATTCAGTCCCCTCCTCGAGCCTGTTACACAGGAACAGGAGGATCCCATTCAGCCCCCTCCTCGAGCCTGTTACACAGGAACAGGAGGATCCCATTCAGCCCCCTCCTCGACACTGTTACACAGGAACAGGAAGATCCCATTCAGCCCCCTCCTCGACCCTGTTACACAGGAACAGGAGGATCCCATTCAGTCCCCTCCTCGAGCCTGTTACACAGGAACAGGAGGATCCCATTCAGCCCCCTCCTCGACCCTGTTACACAGTAACAGGAGGATCCCATTCAGCCCCCTCCTCTTCGTGCCTGTTACACAGGAACAGGAGGATCCCATTCAGCCTCCTCCTCGACCCTGTTACACAGGAACAGGAGGATCCCATTCAGTCCCCTCCTCCTCCTCGAGCCTCTTACACAGGAACAGGAGGATCCCATTCAGCCTCCTCCTCGACCCTGTTACACAGGAACAGGAGGATCCCATTCAGCCCCTCCTCCTCCTCAAGCCTGTTACACAGGAACAGGAGGATCCCATTCAGCCCCCTCCTCGAGCCTGTTACACAGCAACAGGAGGATCCCATTCAGCCCCCTCCTCCTCCTCGAGCCTGTTACACAGGAACAGAAGGATCCCATTCAGCCCCTCCTACTCTTCAAGCCTGTTTCACAGGAACAGGAGGATCCCATTCAGCCCCCTCCTCGAGCCTGTTACACAGGAACAGGGGGATCCCATTCAGCCCCCTCCTCCTCCTCGAGCCTGTTACACAGGAACAGGAGGATCCCATTCAGCCCCCTCCTCGAGCCTGTTACACAGGAACAGGAGGATCCCATTCAGCCTCCTCCTCCTCCTCGAGCCTGTTACACAGGAACAGGAGGATCCCATTCAGCCCCCTCCTCCTCCTCGAGCCTGTTACACAGGAACAGGAGGATCCCATTCAGCCCCCTCCTCCTCCTCGAGCCTGTTACACAGGAACAGGAGGATCCCATTCAGCCCCCTCCTCCTCCTCGAGCCTGTTACACAGGAACAGGAGGATCCCATTCAGCCTCCTCCTCGACCCTGTTACACAGGAATAGGAGGATCCCATTCAGCCCCTCCTCCTCCTCAAGCCTGTTACACAGGAACAGGAGGATCCCATTCAGCCCCCTCCTCGAGCCTGTTACACAGCAACAGGAGGATCCCATTCAGCCCCCTCCTCCTCCTCGAGCCTGTTACACAGGAACAGGAGGATCCCATTAGGCCTCTCCTCCTCTTCAAGCCTGTTACACAGGAACAGGAGGATCCCATTCAGCCCCCTCCTTGAGCCTGTTACACAGGAACAGGAGGATCCCATTCAGCCCCCTCCTCCTCCTCGAGCCTGTTACACAGGAACAGGAGGATCCCATTCAGCCCCCTCCTCCTCCTCGAGCCTGTTACACAGGAACAGGAGGATCCCATTCAGCCCCCTCCTCCTCCTCGGGCCTGTTACACAGGAACAGGAGGATCCCATTCACCCCCCTCCTTCTCCTCCAGCCTGTTACACAGGAACAGGAGGATCCCATTCAGCCTCCTCCTCGAGCCTGTTACACAGGAACAGGAGGATCCCATTCAGCCCCCTCCTCCTCCTCGAGCCTGTTACACAGGAACAGGAGGATCCCATTCAGCCTCCTCCTCGAGCCTGTTACACAGGAACAGGAGGATCCCATTCAGCCCCCTCCTCGAGCCTGTTACACAGGAACAGGAGGATCCCATTCAGCCCCCTCCTCGAGTCTGTTACACAGGAACAGGAGGATCCCATTCAGCCTCCTCCTCGAGCCTGTTACACAGGAATAGGAGGATCCCATTCAGCCCCTCCTCCTCCTCGAGCCTGTTACACAGGAACAGGAGGATCCCATTCAGCCCCCTCCTCCTCCTCGAGCCTGTTACACAGGAACAGGAGGATCCCATTCA
The DNA here is from genome assembly GCF_047496885.1 of Scyliorhinus torazame. NCBI lineage: Eukaryota > Metazoa > Chordata > Chondrichthyes > Carcharhiniformes > Scyliorhinidae > Scyliorhinus > Scyliorhinus torazame. The sequence goes on along the minus strand of NC_092732.1, from coordinate 45,054,176 downwards.
GACTCCTCCTCCTCGAGCCTGTTACACAAGAACAGGAGGATCCCATTCAGCACCCTCCTCGAGCCTGTTACACAGGAACAGGAGGATCCCATTCAGCCTCCTCCTCGACCCTGTTACACAGGAACAGGAGGATCCCATTCAGCCCCTCCTCAAGCCTGTTACACAGGAACAGGAGGATCCCATTCAGCCCCCTCCTCGAGCCTGTTACACAGCAACAGGAGGATCCCATTCAGCCCCCTCCTCCTCCTCGAGCCTGTTACACAGGAACAGGAGGATCCCATTCAGCCCCTCCTCCTCTTCAAGCCTGTTACACAGGAACAGGAGGATCCCATTCAGCCCCCTCCTCCTCCTCGAGCCTGTTACACAGGAACAGGAGGATCCCATTCAGCCACCTCCTCCTCCTCGAGCCTGTTACACAGAAACAGGAGGATCCCATTCAGCCCCCTCCTCCTCCTCGAGCCTGTTACACAGGAACAGGAGGATCCCATTCAGCCCCCTCCTCGAGCCTGTTACACAGGAACAGGAGGATCCCATTCAGCCCCCTCCTCGAGCCTGTTACACAGGAACAGGAGGATCCCATTCAGGCCCCTCCTCCTCCTCGGGCCTGTTACACAGGAACAGGAGGATCCCATTCACCCCCCTCCTTCTCCTCCAGCCTGTTACACAGGAACAGGAGGATCCCATTCAGCTCCTCCTCCTCCTCGAGCCTGTTACACAGGAACAGGAGGATCCCATTCAGCCCCCTCCTCGAGCCTGTTACACAGGAACAGGAAGATCCCATTCAGCCCCCTCCTCGAGCCTGTTACACAGGAACATGAGGATCCCATTCAGCCCCTCCTCCTCCTCGAGCCTGTTACACAGGAACAGGAGGATCCCATTCAGCCCCCTCCTCGAGCCTGTTACACAGGAATAGGAGGATCCCATTCAGCCCCCTCCTCCTCCTCGAGCCTGTTACACAGCAACAGGAGGATCCCATTCAGCCCCCTCCTCGAGCCTGTTACACAGGAACAGGAGGATCCCATTCAGCCCCCTCCTCCTCCTCGAGCCTGTTACACAGGAACAGGAGGATCCCATTCACCCCCCTCCTTCTCCTCCAGCCTGTTACACAGGAACAGGAGAATCCCATTCAGCCCCCTCCTCCTCCTCGAGCCTGTTACACAGGAACAGGAGGATCCCATTCAGCCCCCTCCTCGAGCCTGTTACACAGGAACAGGAGGATCCCATTCAGCCCCCTCCTCCTCCTCGAGCCTGTTACACAGGAACAGGAGGATCCCATTCAGCCCCTCCTCCTCCTCAAGCCTGTTACACAGGAACAGGAGGATCCCATTCAGCCCCCTCCTCGAGCCAGTTACACAGGAACAGGAGGATCCCATTCAGCCCCTCCTACTCTTCAAGCCTGTTTCACAGGAACAGGAGGATCCCATTCAGCCCCCTCCTCGAGCCTGTTACACAGGAACAGGAGGATCCCATTCAGCCCCCTCCTCGAGCCTGTTACACAGGAACAGGAGAATCCCATTCAGCCCCCTCCTCGATCCTGTTACACAGGAACAGGAGGATCCCATTCAGCCCCCTCCTCGATCCTGTTACACAGGAACAGGAGGATCCCATTCAGCCCCCTCCTCCTCCTCGAGCCTGTTACACAGGAACAGGAGGATCCCATTCAGCCCCTCCTCCTCCTCGAGCCTGTTACACAGGAACAGGAGGATCCCATTCAGCCCCCTCCTCGAGCCTGTTACACAGGAACAGGAGGATCCCATTCAGCCTCCTCCTCGAGACTGTTACACAGGAACAGGAGGATCCCATTCAGCCCTTTCCTCGAGCCTGTTACACAGGAACAGGAGGATCCCATTCAGCCCCAGAATCTTACAAGACTGGGATCAGCCCTGTCTGCGCGATCGGCCCCTGGGGATCTCAACAAGCGCATTTACCCCATGTTTGACAGTTTTCGCAGCGTGAGCGGCCTTTTTCTTGGTGTCGTACTGAGTCAGGATGTCGATTAACCCCATGAAGTAAACCTCTTTACGAGGAGACCCTGGAGGAGAGGAAAAGAGGGTTAGTGAGACCGGCGGGCAGGCAGGGAGAGAGAGAGCGAGCGATCGCGAGAGAGAGAGAGAGCGAGCGAGAGAGAGAGAGAGAGCGAGCGAGTGTGAGAGAGCGAGCGAGCGAGTGTGAGAGAGCGAGACCGTGAGAGAGACAGAGCGAGCGAGCGTGAGGGGCTGGCAGGCAGGGAAGGAGAGAGAGAGGGAGTGTGTGGTTGAGAGAGAGAGAGAGAGAGAGAGAGCGAGGGAGAGGGGCCGGCAACGATAGAGAGAGCGAGACTGAGAGAAGGAGAGAGCGAGATAGTGAGAGCGAGTGAGGGTGCAAGAGAGTGATCGGCAGGCAGGGGAGGGTGTCGGCAGGCAGGGGAGGGGGGGTCGGCAGGCAGGGGAGGGGGGGGGGTCGGCAGGCAGGGGAGAGGGGAGCGTCAGGCAAAGAACAAAGAAATGTACAGCACAGGAACAGGCCCTTCGGCCCTCCAAGCCCGTGCCGACCATACTGCCCGACTAAACTACAATCCTCTACACTTCCTGGGTCCGTATCCCTCTATTCCCATCCTATTCATGTATTTGTCAAGATGCCCCTTAAACGTCACTATCGTCCCTGCTTCCACCACCTCCTCCGGCAGCGAGTTCCAGGCACCCACTACCCTCTGTGTAAAAAAACTTGCCTCGTACATCTACTCTAAACCTTGCCCCTCGCACCTTAAACCTATGCCCCCTAGTAATTGACCCCTCTACCCCGGGGAAAAGCCTCTGACTATCCACTCTGTCTATGCCCCTCATAATTTTGTATACCTCTATCAGGTCGCCCCTCAACCTCCGTCGTTCCAGTGACAACAAACCGAGTTTATTCAACTGCTCCTCATAGCTTATGCCCTCCATACCAGGCAACATTCTGGTAAATCTCTTCTGCACCCTCTCTAAAGCCTCCACATCCTTCTGGTAGTGTGGCGACCAGAATTGAACACTATACTCCAAGTGTGGCCTAACTAAGGTTCTATACAGCTGCAACATGACTTGCCAATTCTTATACTCAATGCCCCGGCCAATGAAGGCAAGCATGCCGTATGCCTTCTTGACTACCTTCTCCACCTGTGTCGCCCCTTTCAGTGACCTATAGACCTGTACTCCTATGACTTTTCGTGACCCCTTCTAGCCCTCCTGACTCCTTGCTTAAGTTCCTTCCTACTTTCGTTATATTCCACACAGGCTTCGTCTGTTCCCAGCCTTTTAGCCCTGACAAATGCCTCCTTTTTCTTTTTGACGAGGCCTACAATATCTCTCGTTATCCAAGGTTCCCGAAAATTGCCGTGTTTATCCTTCTTCCGCACAGGAACATGCCAGTCCTGAATTCCTTTCAACTGACACTTGAGAGCCTCCCACATGTCAGATGTTGATTTACCCTCAAACATCCGCCCCCAATCTATGTTCTTCAGTTCCCGCCTAATATTGTTATAATTAGCCTTCCCCCAATTTAGCACATTCACCCTAGGACCACTCTTATCCTTGTCCACCAGCACTTTAAAACTTACTGAATTGTGGTCACTGTTCCCGAAATGCTCCCCTACTGAAATATCTACCACCTGGCCGGGCTCATTCCCCAATACCAGGTCCAGTACCGCCCCTTCCCTCGTTGGACCATCTACATATTGTTTTAAGAAGCCCTCCTGGATGCTCCTTACAAACTCCGCCCCGTCTAAGCCCCTGGCACTAAGTGAGTCCCAGTCAATATTGGGGAAGTTGAAGTCTCCCATCACAACAACCCTGTTGTTTTTACTCTTTTCCAAAATCTGTCTACCTATCTGCTCCTCTATCTCCCGCTGGCTGTTGGGAGGCCTGTAGTATACCCCCAACATTGTGACTGCACCCTTCTTATTCCTGATCTCTACCCATATAGCCTCACTGCCCTCTGAGGTGTCCTCTCGCAGTACAGCTGTTATATCCTCCCTAACCAGTAGCGCAACTCCGCCACCCCTTTTACATCCCCCTCTATCCCGCCTGAAACATCTAAATCCTGGAACGTTTAGCTGCCAATCCTGCCCTTCCCTCAACCAGGTCTCTGTAATGGCAACAACATCATAGTTCCAAGTACTAATCCAAGCTCTAAGTTCATCTGCCTTACCCGTAATACTTCTTGCATTAAAACATATGCACTTCAGGCCACCAGACCCGCTGTGTTCAGCAACTTCTCCCTGTCTGCTCTGCCTCAGAGCCACACTGTCCCTATTCCCTAGTTCTCCCTCAATGCTCTCACCTTCTGACCTATTGCTCTCGTGCCCACCCCCCTGCCATACTAGTTTAAACCCTCCCGTGTGACACTAGCAAACCTCGTGGCCAGGATATTTATGCCTCTCCAGTTTAGATGCAACCCGTCCTTCTTATATAAGTCACACCTGCCCCGGAAGAGCTCCCAGTGGTCCAGATAACGGAAACCCTCCCTCCTACACCAGCTGTTTAGCCACGTGTTTAGCTGCTCTATCTTCCTACTTCTAGCCTCACTGGCACGTGGCACAGGGAGTAATCCCGAGATTACAACCCTAGAGGTCCTGTCTTTTAACTTTCTGCCTCGCTCCCTGAACTCCTGCTGCAGGACCTCATGCCCCTTCCTGCCTATGTCGTTAGTACCAATATGTACAACAACCTCTGCCTGTTTGCCCTCCCCCTTCAGGATGCCCTCTATCCGTTCGGAGACATCCTGGACCCTGGCACCAGGGAGGCAACATACCATCCTGGAGTCTCTTTCACGTCCACAGAAGCACCTATCTGTGCCCCTGACTATAGAGACCCCTGTGACTATTGCTCCTTTGCGCTTTGACCCTCCCTGCTGAACATCAGAGCCAGCCATGGTGCCACTGCTCTGGCTGCTGCTGTTTTCCCCTGATAGGCTCCAAAGGGGTATATCTGTTCGAGAGGGGGACAACCACAGGGGATTCCTGCACTGACTGCCTGCCCTTTCTGGTGGTCACCCATTTCTCTGCCTGCACCTTGGGTGTGACGTCTCTATCACTGCGATCTATGGCGCTTTCCGCCACCTGCATGCTCCTAAGTGCATCCAATTGCTGCTCCAACCGAACCACGCGGTCTGTGAGGAGCTGCCATCGGTTACACTTGCTGCAGCTGTCGTCGACCGGAACGCTGGAAGAGTGTCTTATCTGCTGCTTTTCACAGTTGGAGCACTGCACCTCGCTGAGTGAATTTTAAGCACTAATTAATTAATTTAAAATATACAATCAAATAATTGTCAGATTGAGTTACAATTAACCAAAAGGCCCTGACGCTAGATGATTTTTCCTGTAAAATTAAATGCTAAATACCGATCACTGCCCTCAGGTTTAGTTACTAAACTATCTAGTTAATCAATTAGATTTTTTTTTTTTGCAATATTATTTTTTCCCCCCCAAATTTAACAGATTTGCAACCAGCCAATCAGGTCACAGCTTTACTGTGATGTCACTTACAGATTCCCCCCCCTCCCACCACAAAGCAATTTGAAACGGTAATACAAATAAAAATCACTTACCTTCCAAGGATGCTCTCTGGTTCTCTCCCTGCAGATTGACAGTTACAGGCCAGAAGAAAGGGAACAAAAAGGTAGGGAAAACGCACCTTCTCCCACTCTGCACCGAATTACCTCACCACTCTGGCTGGGTCTCACTCACTCGGGATGTGTCTCCTTCACCTGCGCAAAGGTTACTGAGTGCGCTTTCGGTCTGTCTTTTATACAGAACTCAGCTAACCAGGGTGACTCACACGACTTCAGCTTCAAAGAGAAGAATACAATGTGTACCTTTGTGCCCCTAAACAGGCCTCAGGTGGCTGACAGATAACTGCCTCTCAGCAATTAGGGTGGGGGCAGCTTCAGCCAATCAGACACTAAGCTACACACTGCACTTTTAACTGACAAACAGCAGAATTAGACTTACCTTTCCTGATTACCTCACTGCACCAAATTACCACGTTCCAATTCCCACTCTGGATGTGTCTCACTCACTCAGGATGTGTCTCCTTCACCTGCGCAAGGCAGCGGGAGAGGGAGGGGCAGGCAGCGGGAGAGGGAGGGGCAGGCAGCGGGAGAGGGAGGGGCAGGCAGCGGGAGAGGGAGGGGCAGGCAGCGGGACAGGGGGGGCAGGCAGCGGGAGAGGGAGGGGCAGGCAGCGGGAGAGGGAGGGGCAGGCAGCGGAGGCAGTTAGCGCTCTCACCCTCGGCGCTTCTCACGGCGTACACGTCCGTGAAGGGGTCATACTCCGCCAGGACGGGCACCTTCATCATGTTGTTGCTCTGCATGTCGGGCGACTGCCCATAAAACGGCGTCAGCAGGTTGTTGGTCCCGTTCTCGACATCGTTGAAATGCACGCTCAGCTCCTCCTCCTCGTCCAGTCTCTGGGTGTCGTGGATGCCGAGCAGGAGGCTGTAGTCCATGATCTTCAGGTTGGTGAGGAACTGGCGGGGCGACAGAAGGAGAGACCAGTCTTCAGGGAGGCGCAGCATCGGTCACGGACCCTCTACACCACCCTCCCTATCACGCAAGCTCGCCACCCCCACATTGATTCTGTCTACACCTCCCGCGGCCTCAGGAAGGCTGACCGCATTGCCAGAGACCCCTCCCACCCAGGCATTGCCCTCTTCCGGACCCTTCCATCGGGCAGAAGGTACAGGAGTCTGAAGACCCGCACATCCAGCTTCTTCCCCACAGCTACCAGACTACTCAACGTCTCCCCCTCGGACTGATCTGTTCCCTGTAAGAACACTATTCACGACGCCCTATGCTGCTCTTGTTTGGCCCCCTGTTCCGCGCTGTAACCAATCACTGTTTGTCGCTGTACCATTTGTCAATGTTCTCTGTCGATTATCCTTTTTGGCGACTCTGTACGCACTGTGCACGTTCCCTCGGCCGCAAAAAAATACTTTTCACTGTACTTTGGTACATGTGACAATAAATATTGTCTATCTCTATAACATCCTCCTGCCCCCCTACAACCCTACCTATCTCTATAACCTCCTCCTGCCCCCCTACACCCCTCCCTATCTCTGCAAACTCCTCCTGCCCCCCTACACCCCTCCCTATCTCTGCAACCTCCCCCTGCCCCCTACACCCCTCCCTGTCTCTGTAACCTCCTCCAGCCCCTACAACCCTCCCTATCTCTGTAACCTCCTCCAGCCCCCTACACCCCTCCCTATCTCTGTAACCTCCTCCAGCCCTGTACACTCCTCCCTATCTCTGCAACCTCCTCCAGTCCCCTACACCCTCCCTATCTCTGTAACCTCCTCCAGTCCCCCGACAACCCTCCCGATCTCTATAACCTCCACCAACCCCTCCAACCCTCTCTATCTCTGTAACCTCCTCCAGCTCCCCCACAACCCTCCCGATCTCTGTAACCTCCTCCAGCCCCCTACAACCCTATCTCTGTAACCTCCTCCAGCCCCCCTACACCCCTCCCCATCCCCATCTCTGTAACCTCCTCCAGCCCCCTACAACCCTCCCTATCTCTGTAACCTCCTCCAGTCCCCTTCAACCCTCCCTATCTCTGCAACCTCCTCCAGCTCCGTACACCCCTCCCTATCTCTGTAACCTCCTCCAGCCCCCTACAACCCTCTCTATCTCTGTAACCTCATCCAGCCCCGTACACTCCTCCCTATCTCTGTAACCTCCTCCAGCCCCCGACGACCCTCCCTATCTCTGTAACCTCCTCCAGCCGCCTACAACCCTTCCTATCTCTGTAACCTCCTCCAGCCCCCTGCAACCCTCTCTATCTCTGTAACCTCCTCCTGCCCCCTACAACCCTCCCTATCTCTGTAACCTTCTCCAGCCCCCTACACCCCTCACTATCTCTGTAACCTCCTCCAGCCGCCTACACACCTCCCTATCTCTGTAACCTCCTCCAGTCCCCTACAACCCTCCCTATCTCTGGAAACTCCTCCAGCCCCCTACAACCCTCCCTATCTCTGTAACCTCCTCCAGCTCCGTACACCCCTCCCTATCTCTGTAACCTCCTCCAGCTCCCTACACCCCTCCCTATCTCTGTAACCTCCTCCAGTCCCCCTACACCCTCCCTATCTCTGTAACCTCCTCCAGCCCCCTACACCCCTCCCCATCTCTATAACCTCCTCCATCCCCCTACACCCCTCCCTATCTCTGTAACCTCCTGCAGCTCCTACACCCCTCCCTATCTCTGTAACCTCCTCCAGCCCCTACAACCCTCCCTATCTCTGTCACCTCCTCCAGTCCTCTACACCCCTCCCTATCTCTGTAACCTCCTCCAGCTCCGTACACATCTCCGTCTCTGTAACCTCCTCCAGCCCCCTACACCCCTCCCTATCTCTGTAACCTCCTCCAGCCCCCTACACCCCTCCCTATGTCTGTAACCTCCTCCAGCCCCCTACACCCTCCCTATCTCTGTAACCTCCTCCAGCCCCCTACACCCCTCCCTATCTCTGAAACCTCCTCCAGCTCCCTACACCCCTCCCTCTCTCTGTAACCTCCTCCAGCCCCCTACACCCCTCCCTCTCTCTGTAACCTCCTCCAGCCCCCTACACCCCTCGCTCTCTCTGTAACCTCCTCCAGTCCCCCTACAACCCTCCCTATCTCTGTAACCTCCTCCAGCCCCCTACACCCCTCCGTATCTCTGTAACCTCCTCCAGCCCCCTACACCCCTCGCTCTCTCTGTAACCTCCTCCAGTCCCCCTACAACCCTCCCTATCTCTGTAACCTCCTCCAGCCCCCTACACCCCTCCCTATCTCTGTAACCTCCTCCAGCCCCCTACACCCCTCCCTATCTCTGTAACCTCCTCCAGCCCCTCTACACCCTCCCTATCTCTGTAACCTCCTCCAGCCCCTACACCCCTCCCTATCTCTGTAACCTCCTCCAGCCCCCCCACACCCTCCCTATCACTGTAACCTCCTCCAGCCCCTACACCCCTCCCTATCTCTGTAACCTCCTCCAGTCCCCCTACACCCCTCCCTATCTCTGTAACCTCCTCCAGCCCCCTACACCCCTCCCTATCTCTGTAACCTCCTCCAGCTCCTACACCCCTCCCTATCTCTGTAACCTCCTCCAGCCCCTACAACCCTCCCTATCTCTGTAACCTCCTCCAGCCCCCTACACCCCCTCCCCATCTCTGTAACCTCCTCCAGCCCCCTACACCATCCCTATCTCTGTAACCTCATCCAGCCCCGTACACCCCTCCCTATCTCTGTAACCTCCTCCAGCCCCCGACGACCCTCCCTATCTCTGTAACCTCCTCCAGCCGCCTACAACCCTCCCTATCTCTGTAACCTCCTCCAGCCCCCCTACACCCTCCCTATCACTGTAACCTCCTCCAGCCCCTACACCCCTCCCTATCTCTGTAACCTCCTCCAGTCCCCCTACACCCCTCCCTATCTCTGTAACCTCCTCCAGCCCCCTACACCCCTCCCTATCTCTGTAACCTCCTCCAGCCCCCTACACCCCTCCCTATCTCTGTAACCTCCTCCAGCCCCAACAACCCTCCCTATCTCTGTAACCTCCTCCAGCCCCCTACACCCCCTCCCCATCTCTGTAACCTCCTCCAGCCCCCTACACCATCCCTATCTCTGTAACCTCATCCAGCCCCGTACACTCCTCCCTATCTCTGTAACCTCCTCCAGCCCCCGACGACCCTCCCTATCTCTGTAACCTCCTCCAGCCGCCTACAACCCTTCCTATCTCTGTAACCTCCTCCAGCCCCCTGCAACCCTCTCTATCTCTGTAACCTCCTCCTGCCCCCTACAACCCTCCCTATCTCTGTAACCTCCTCCAGCCCCCTACACCCCTCACTATCTCTGTAACCTCCTCCAGCCGCCTACACACCTCCCTATCTCTATAACCTCCTCCATCCCCCTACACCCCTCCCTATCTCTGTAACCTCCTGCAGCTCCTACACCCCTCCCTATCTCTGTAACCTCCTCCAGCCCCTACAACCCTCCCTATCTCTGTCACCTCCTCCAGCTCCCTACACCCCTCCCTCTCTCTGTAACCTCCTCCAGCCCCCTACACCCCTCCCTCTCTCTGTAACCTCCTCCAGCCCCCTACACCCCTCGCTCTCTCTGTAACCTCCTCCAGTCCCCCTACAACCCTCCCTATCTCTGTAACCTCCTCCAGCCCCCTACACCCCTCCGTATCTCTGTAACCTCCTCCAGCCCCCTACAACCCTCCCCATCTCTGTAACCTCCTCCAGCCCCCTACACCCCTCCCTATCTCTGTAACCTCCTCCAGCCCCCTACACCCCTCCCTATCTCTGTAACCTCCTCCAGCCCCCTACAACCCTCTCTATCTCTGTAACCTCATCCAGCCCCGTACACTCCTCCCTATCTCTGTAACCTCCTCCAGCCCCCGACGACCCTCCCTATCTCTGTAACCTCCTCCAGCCGCCTACAACCCTTCCTATCTCTGTAACCTCCTCCAGCCCCCTGCAACCCTCTCTATCTCTGTAACCTCCTCCTGCCCCCTACAACCCTCCCTATCTCTGTAACCTTCTCCAGCCCCCTACACCCCTCACTATCTCTGTAACCTCCTCCAGCCGCCTACACACCTCCCTATCTCTGTAACCTCCTCCAGTCCCCTACAACCCTCCCTATCTCTGGAAACTCCTCCAGCCCCCTACAACCCTCCCTATCTCTGTAACCTCCTCCAGCTCCGTACACCCCTCCCTATCTCTGTAACCTCCTCCAGCTCCGTACACCCCTCCCTATCTCTGTAACCTCCTCCAGTCCCCCTACACCCTCCCTATCTCTGTAACCTCCTCCAGCCCCCTACACCCCTCCCCATCTCTATAACCTCCTCCATCCCCCTACACCCCTACCTATCTCTGTAACCTCCTGCAGCTCCTACACCCCTCCCTATCTCTGTAACCTCCTCCAGCCCTACAACCCTCCCTATCTCTGTCACCTCCTCCAGTCCTCTACACCCCTCCCTATCTCTGTAACATCCTCCAGCTCCGTACACATCTCCGTCTCTGTAACCTCCTCCAGCCCCCTACACCCCTCCCTATCTCTGTAACCTCCTCCAGCCCCCTACACCCCTCCCTATGTCTGTAACCTCCTCCAGCCCCCTACACCCTCCCTATCTCTGTAACCTCCTCCAGCCCCCTACACCCCTCCCTATCTCTGAAACCTCCTCCAGCTCCCTACACCCCTCCCTCTCTCTGTAACCTCCTCCAGCCCCCCTACACCCCTCCCTATCTCTGAAACCTCCTCCAGCTCCCTACACCCCTCCCTCTCTCTGTAACCTCCTCCAGCCCCCCTACACCCCTCCCTCTCTCTGTAACCTCCTCCAGCCCCCTACACCCCTCGCTCTCTCTGTAACCTCCTCCAGTCCCCCTACAACCCTCCCTATCTCTGTAACCTCCTCCAGCCCCCTACACCCCTCCGTATCTCTGTAACCTCCTCCAGCCCCCTACAACCCTCCCCATCTCTGTAACCTCCTCCAGCCCCCAAACCCCTCCCTATCTCTGTAACCTCCTCCAGCCCCCTACACCCCTCCCTATCTCTGTAACCTCCTCCAGCCCCCCTACACCCTCCCTATCTCTGTAACCTCCTCCAGGCCCCTACACCCCTCCTTATCTCTGTAACCTCCTCCAGCCCCCCTACACCCTCCCTATCTCTGTAACCTCCTCCAGGCCCCTACACCCCTCCTTATCTCTGTAACCTCCTCCAGCCCCCTACACCCCTCCCTATCTCTGGAACCTCCTCCAGTCCCCCGACACCCCTCCCCATCCCTGTAACCTCCTCCAGCCCCCTACACCCTCCCTATCTCTGTAACCTCCTCCAGCCCCCTACAACCCTCCCTATCTCTGTAACCACCTCCAGCCCCCTACACCCCTCCGTATCTCTGTAACCTCCTCCAGCCCCCTACAACCCTCCCATCTCTGTAACCTCCTCCAGCCCCCTACACCCCTCCCTATCTCTGTAAACTCCTCCAGCCCCCTACACCCCTCCCTATCTCTGTAACCTCCTCCAGCCCCCCTACACCCTCCCTATCACTGTAACCTCCTCCAGCCCCTACACCCCTCCCTATCTCTGTAACCTCCTCCAGTCCCCCTACACCCCTCCCTATCTCTGTAACCTCCTCCAGCCCCCTACACCCCTCCCTATCTCTGTAACCTCCTCCAGCTCCTACACCCCTTCCTATCTCTGTAACCTCCTCCAGCCCCCTACACCCCTCCCTATCTCTGTAACCTCCTCCAGCCCCTACAACCCTCCCTATCTCTGTAACCTCCTCCAGCCCCCTACACCCCCTCCCCATCTCTGTAACCTCCTCCAGCCCCCTACACCATCCCTATCTCTGTAACCTCATCCAGCCCCGTACACTCCTCCCTATCTCTGTAACCTCCTCCAGCCCCCGACGACCCTCCCTATCTCTGTAACCTCCTCCAGCCGCCTACAACCCTTCCTATCTCTGTAACCTCCTCCAGCCCCCTGCAACCCTCTCTATCTCTGTAACCTCCTCCTGCCCCCTACAACCCTCCCTATCTCTGTAACCTCCTCCAGCCCCCTACACCCCTCACTATCTCTGTAACCTCCTCCAGCCGCCTACACACCTCCCTATCTCTATAACCTCCTCCATCCCCCTACACCCCTCCCTATCTCTGTAACCTCCTGCAGCTCCTACACCCCTCCCTATCTCTGTAACCTCCTCCAGCCCCTACAACCCTCCCTATCTCTGTCACCTCCTCCAGTCCTCTACACCCCTCCCTATCTCTGTAACCTCCTCCAGCTCCGTACACATCTCCGTCTCTGTAACCTCCTCCAGCCCCCTACACCCCTCCCTATCTCTGTAACCTCCTCCAGCCCCCTACACCCCTCCCTATGTCTGTAACCTCCTCCAGCCCCCTACACCCTCCCTATCTCTGTAACCTCCTCCAGCCCCCTACACCCCTCCCTATCTCTGAAATCTCCTCCAGCTCCCTACACCCCTCCCTCTCTCTGTAACCTCCTCCAGCCCCCTACACCCCTCCCTCTCTCTGTAACCTCCTCCAGCCCCCTACACCCCTCGCTCTCTCTGTAACCTCCTCCAGTCCCCCTACAACCCTCCCTATCTCTGTAACCTCCTCCAGCCCCCTACACCCCTCCGTATCTCTGTAACCTCCTCCAGCCCCCTACAACCCTCCCCATCTCTGTAACCTCCTCCAGCCCCCTACACCCCTCCCTATCTCTGTAACCTCCTCCAGCCCCCCTACACCCTCCCTATCTCTGTAACCTCCTCCAGCCCCTACACCCCTCCCTATCTCTGTAACCTCCTCCAGCCCCCTACAACCCTCCCCATCTCTGTAACCTCCTCCAGCCCCCTACACCCCTCCCTATCTCTGTAACCTCCTCCAGCCCCCTACACCCCTCCCTATCTCTGTAACCTCCTCCAGCCCCTCTACACCCTCCCTATCTCTGTAACCTCCTCCAGCCCCTACACCCCTCCCTATCTCTGTAACCTCCTCCAGCCCCCCCACACCCTCCCTATCACTGTAACCTCCTCCAGCCCCTACACCCCTCCCTATCTCTGTATCCTCCTCCAGTCCCCCTACACCCCTCCCTATCTCTGTAACCTCCTCCAGCCCCCTACACCCCTCCCTATCTCTGTAACCTCCTCCAGCTCCTACACCCCTCCCTATCTCTGTAACCTCCTCCAGCCCCTACAACCCTCCCTATCTCTGTAACCTCCTCCAGCCCCCTACACCCCCTCCCCATCTCTGTAACCTCCTCCAGCCCCCTACACCATCCCTATCTCTGTAACCTCATCCAGCCCCGTACACTCCTCCCTATCTCTGTAACCTCCTCCAGCCCCCGACGACCCTCCCTATCTCTGTAACCTCCTCCAGCCGCCTACAACCCTCCCTATCTCTGTAACCTCCTCCAGCCCCCCTACACCCTCCCTATCACTGTAACCTCCTCCAGCCCCTACACCCCTCCCTATCTCTGTAACCTCCTCCAGTCCCCCTACACCCCTCCCTATCTCTGTAACCTCCTCCAGCCCCCTACACCCCTCCCTATCTCTGTAACCTCCTCCAGCCCCCTACACCCCTCCCTATCTCTGTAACCTCCTCCAGCCCCTACAACCCTCCCTATCTCTGTAACCTCCTCCAGCCCCCTACACCCCCTCCCCATCTCTGTAACCTCCTCCAGCCCCCTACACCATCCCTATCTCTGTAACCTCATCCAGCCCCGTACACTCCTCCCTATCTCTGTAACCTCCTCCAGCCCCCGACGACCCTCCCTATCTCTGTAACCTCCTCCAGCCGCCTACAACCCTTCCTATCTCTGTAACCTCCTCCAGCCCCCTGCAACCCTCTCTATCTCTGTAACCTCCTCCTGCCCCCTACAACCCTCCCTATCTCTGTAACCTCCTCCAGCCCCCTACACCCCTCACTATCTCTGTAACCTCCTCCAGCCGCCTACACACCTCCCTATCTCTATAACCTCCTCCATCCCCCTACACCCCTCCCTATCTCTGTAACCTCCTGCAGCTCCTACACCCCTCCCTATCTCTGTAACCTCCTCCAGCCCCTACAACCCTCCCTATCTCTGTCACCTCCTCCAGCTCCCTACACCCCTCCCTCTCTCTGTAACCTCCTCCAGCCCCCTACACCCCTCCCTCTCTCTGTAACCTCCTCCAGCCCCCTACACCCCTCGCTCTCTCTGTAACCTCCTCCAGTCCCCCTACAACCCTCCCTATCTCTGTAACCTCCTCCAGCCCCCTACACCCCTCCGTATCTCTGTAACCTCCTCCAGCCCCCTACAACCCTCCCCATCTCTGTAACCTCCTCCAGCCCCCTACACCCCTCCCTATCTCTGTAACCTCCTCCAGCCCCCTACACCCCTCCCTATCTCTGTAACCTCCTCCAGCCCCCTACAACCCTCTCTATCTCTGTAACCTCATCCAGCCCCGTACACTCCTCCCTATCTCTGTAACCTCCTCCAGCCCCCGACGACCCTCCCTATCTCTGTAACCTCCTCCAGCCGCCTACAACCCTTCCTATCTCTGTAACCTCCTCCAGCCCCCTGCAACCCTCTCTATCTCTGTAACCTCCTCCTGCCCCCTACAACCCTCCCTATCTCTGTAACCTTCTCCAGCCCCCTACACCCCTCACTATCTCTGTAACCTCCTCCAGCCGCCTACACACCTCCCTATCTCTGTAACCTCCTCCAGTCCCCTACAACCCTCCCTATCTCTGGAAACTCCTCCAGCCCCCTACAACCCTCCCTATCTCTGTAACCTCCTCCAGCTCCGTACACCCCTCCCTATCTCTGTAACCTCCTCCAGCTCCGTACACCCCTCCCTATCTCTGTAACCTCCTCCAGTCCCCCTACACCCTCCCTATCTCTGTAACCTCCTCCAGCCCCCTACACCCCTCCCCATCTCTATAACCTCCTCCATCCCCCTACACCCCTCCCTATCTCTGTAACCTCCTGCAGCTCCTACACCCCTCCCTATCTCTGTAACCTCCTCCAGGCCTACAACCCTCCCTATCTCTGTCACCTCCTCCAGTCCTCTACACCCCTCCCTATCTCTGTAACATCCTCCAGCTCCGTACACATCTCCGTCTCTGTAACCTCCTCCAGCCCCCTACACCCCTCCCTATCTCTGTAACCTCCTCCAGCCCCCTACACCCCTCCCTATGTCTGTAACCTCCTCCAGCCCCCTACACCCTCCCTATCTCTGTAACCTCCTCCAGCCCCCTACACCCCTCCCTATCTCTGAAACCTCCTCCAGCTCCCTACACCCCTCCCTCTCTCTGTAACCTCCTCCAGCCCCCCTACACCCCTCCCTATCTCTGAAACCTCCTCCAGCTCCCTACACCCCTCCCTATCTCTGTAACCTCCTCCAGCCCCCTACACCCCTCCCTATCTCTGTAACCTCCTCCAGCCCCCTACACCCCTCCCTATCTCTGTAACCTCGCCCAGCCCCTGCAACCCTCCCTATCTCTGTAACCTCCTCCAGTCCCCTACACCCCTCCCTATCACTGTAACCTCCTCCAGTCCCCTACACCCCTCCGTATCTCTGTAACCTCCTCCAGTCCCCCTACAACCCTCCCTATCTCTGTAACCTCCTCCAGCCCCCTACACCCCTCCGTATCTCTGTAACCTCCTCCAGCCCCCTACAACCCTCCCCATCTCTGTAACCTCCTCCAGCCCCCTACACCCCTCCCTATCTCTGTAACCTCCTCCAGCCCCCTACACCCCTCCCTATCTCTGTAACCTCCTCCAGCCCCCCTACACCCTCCCTATCTCTGTAACCTCCTCCAGCCCCTACACCCCTCCCTATCTCTGGAACCTCCTCCAGTCCCCCGACACCCCTCCCCATCCCTGTAACCTCCTCCAGCCCCCTACACCCTCCCTATCTCTGTAACCTCCTCCAGCCCCCTACAACCCTCCCTATCTCTGTAACCACCTCCAGCCCCCTACACCCCTCCGTATCTCTGTAACCTCCTCCAGCCCCCTACAACCCTCCCATCTCTGTAACCTCCTCCAGCCCCCTACACCCCTCCCTATCTCTGTAAACTCCTCCAGCCCCCTACACCCCTCCCTATCTCTGTAACCTCCTCCAGCCCCCCTACACCCTCCCTATCACTGTAACCTCCTCCAGCCCCTACACCCCTCCCTATCTCTGTAACCTCCTCCAGTCCCCCTACACCCCTCCCTATCTCTGTAACCTCCTCCAGCCCCCTACACCCCTCCCTATCTCTGTAACCTCCTCCAGCTCCTACACCCCTTCCTATCTCTGTAACCTCCTCCAGCCCCCTACACCCCTCCCTATCTCTGTAACCTCCTCCAGCCCCTACAACCCTCCCTATCTCTGTAACCTCCTCCAGCCCCCTACACCCCCTCCCCATCTCTGTAACCTCCTCCAGCCCCCTACACCATCCCTATCTCTGTAACCTCATCCAGCCCCGTACACTCCTCCCTATCTCTGTAACCTCCTCCAGCCCCCGACGACCCTCCCTATCTCTGTAACCTCCTCCAGCCGCCTACAACCCTTCCTATCTCTGTAACCTCCTCCAGCCCCCTGCAACCCTCTCTATCTCTGTAACCTCCTCCTGCCCCCTACAACCCTCCCTATCTCTGTAACCTCCTCCAGCCCCCTACACCCCTCACTATCTCTGTAACCTCCTCCAGCCGCCTACACACCTCCCTATCTCTATAACCTCCTCCATCCCCCTACACCCCTCCCTATCTCTGTAACCTCCTGCAGCTCCTACACCCCTCCCTATCTCTGTAACCTCCTCCAGCCCCTACAACCCTCCCTATCTCTGTCACCTCCTCCAGTCCTCTACACCCCTCCCTATCTCTGTAACCTCCTCCAGCTCCGTACACATCTCCGTCTCTGTAACCTCCTCCAGCCCCCTACACCCCTCCCTATCTCTGTAACCTCCTCCAGCCCCCTACACCCCTCCCTATGTCTGTAACCTCCTCCAGCCCCCTACACCCTCCCTATCTCTGTAACCTCCTCCAGCCCCCTACACCCCTCCCTATCTCTGAAATCTCCTCCAGCTCCCTACACCCCTCCCTCTCTCTGTAACCTCCTCCAGCCCCCTACACCCCTCCCTCTCTCTGTAACCTCCTCCAGCCCCCTACACCCCTCGCTCTCTCTGTAACCTCCTCCAGTCCCCCTACAACCCTCCCTATCTCTGTAACCTCCTCCAGCCCCCTACACCCCTCCGTATCTCTGTAACCTCCTCCAGCCCCCTACAACCCTCCCCATCTCTGTAACCTCCTCCAGCCCCCTACACCCCTCCCTATCTCTGTAACCTCCTCCAGCCCCCCTACACCCTCCCTATCTCTGTAACCTCCTCCAGCCCCTACACCCCTCCCTATCTCTGTAACCTCCTCCAGTCCCCCTACACCCCTCCCCATCCCTGTAACCTCCTCCAGCCCCCTACACCCTCCCTATCTCTGTAACCTCCTCCAGCCCCCTACAACCCTCCCTATCTCTGTAACCACCTCCAGCCCCCTACACCCCTCCGTATCTCTGTAACCTCCTCCAGCCCCCTACAACCCTCCCCATCTCTGTAACCTCCTCCAGCCCCCTACAACCCTCCCTATCTCTGTAACCTCCTCCAGCCCCCTACACCCCTCCCTATCTCTGTAACCTCCTCCAGCCCCCTACACCCTCCCTATCTCTGTAACCTCCTCCAGCCCCTACACCCCTCCCTACCTCTGTAACCTCCTCCAGTCCCCCTACACCCCTCCCTATCTCTGTAACCTCCTCCAGCCCCCTACACCCCTCCCTATCTCTGTACCCTCCTCCAGCTCCTACACCCCTTCCTATCTCTGTAACCTCCTCCAGCCCCCTACACCCCTCCCTATCTCTGTAACCTCCTCCAGCCCCTACAACCCTCCCTATCTCTGTAACCTCCTCCAGCCCCCTACACCCCCTCCCCATCTCTGTAACCTCCTCCAGCCCCCTACACCATCCCTATCTCTGTAACCTCCTCCAGCCCCTACACCCCTCCCTATCTCTGTAACCTCCTCCAGCCCCTCTACAACCCTATCTCTGTAACCTCCTCCAGCCCCCCTACACCCCTCCCCATCTCTGTAACCTCCTCCAGCCCCCTACAACCCTCCCTATCTCTGAAACCTCCTCCAGTCCCCTTCAACACTCCCTATCTCTGTAACCTCCTCCAGCTCCGTACACCCCTCCCTATCTCTGTAACCTCCTCCAGCCCCCTACAACCCTCTCTATCTCTGTAACCTCATCCAGACCCGTACACTCCTCCCTATCTCTGTAACCTCCTCCAGCCCCCGACGACCCTCCCTATCTCTGTAACCTCCTCCAGCCGCCTACAACCCTCCCTATCTCTGTAACCTCCTCCAGCCTCCTGCAACCCTCTCTATCTCTGTAACCTCCTCCTGCCCCCTACAACCCTCCCTATCTCTGTAACCTGCTCCAGCCCCCTACACCCCTCACTATCTCTGTAACCTCCTCCAGCCCCCTACACCCCTCCCTATCTCTGTAACCTCCTCCAGCCCCCTACACCCCTCCCTATCTCTGTAACCTCCTCCAGCCCCCCTACACCCTCCCTATCTCTGTAACCTCCTCCAGCCCCTACACCCCTCCCTATCTCTGTAACCTCCTCCAGTCCCCCTACACCCCTCCCCATCCCTGTAACCTCCTCCAGCCCCCTACACCCTCCCTATCTCTGTAACCTCCTCCAGCCCCCTACAACCCTCCCTATCTCTGTAACCACCTCCAGCCCCCTACACCCCTCCGTATCTCTGTAACCTCCTCCAGCCCCCTACAACCCTCCCCATCTCTGTAACCTCCTCCAGCCCCCTACACCCCTCCCTATCTCTGTAACCTCCTCCAGCCCCCTACACCCCTCCCTATCTCTGTAACCTCCTCCAGCCCCCGACACCCTCCCTATCTCTGTAACCTCCTCCAGCCCCTACACCCCTCCCTATCTCTGTAACCTCCTCCAGTCCCCCTACACCCCTCCCTATCTCTGTAACCTCCTCCAGCCCCCTACACCCCTCCCTATCTCTGTACCCTCCTCCAGCTCCTACACCCCTTCCTATCTCTGTAACCTCCTCCAGCCCCCTACACCCCTCCCTATCTCTGTAACCTCCTCCAGCCCCTACAACCCTCCCTATCTCTGTAACCTCCTCCAGCCCCCTACACCCCCTCCCCATCTCTGTAACCTCCTCCAGCCCCCTACACCATCCCTATCTCTGTAACCTCCTCCAGCCCCCACACCCCTCCCTATCTCTGTAACCTCCTCCAGCCCCTCTACAACCCTATCTCTGTAACCTCCTCCAGCCCCCGTACACCCCTCCCCATCTCTGTAACCTCCTCCAGCCCCCTACAACCCTCCCTATCTCTGAAACCTCCTCCAGTCCCCTTCAACCCTCCCTATCTCTGTAACCTCCTCCAGCCCCCTACAACCCTCTCTATCTCTGTAACCTCATCCAGCCCCGTACACTCCTCCCTATCTCTGTAACCTCCTCCAGCCCCCGACGACCCTCCCTATCTCTGTAACCTCCTCCAGCCGCCTACAACCCTCCCTATCTCTGTAACCTCCTCCAGCCTCCTGCAACCCTCACTATCTCTGTAACCTCCTCCTGCCCCCTACAACCCTCCCTATCTCTGTAACCTGCTCCAGCCCCCTACACCCCTCACTATCTCTGTAACCTCCTCCAGCCCCCTACACACCTCCCTATCTCTGTAACCTCCTCCAGTCCCCTACAACCCTCATCATCTCTGGAAACTCCTCCAGCCCCCTACAACCCTCCCTATCTCTGTAACCTCCTCCAGCTCCGTACACCCCTCCCTATCTCTGTAACCTCCTACAGCTCCCTACAACCCTCCCTATCTCTGTAACCTCCTCCAGCCCCGTACACCCCTCCCTATCTCTATAACCTCCTCCATCCCCCTACACCGCTCCCTATCTCTGTAACCTCCTGCAGCTCCTACACCCCTCCCTATCTCTGCAACCTCCTCCAGTCCCCTACACCCTCCCTATCTCTGTAACCTCCTCCAGCCCCCTACACCCCTCCCTATCTCTGTAACCTCCTGCAGCCCCCTACAACCCTCCCTATCTCTATAACCTCCACCAACCCCTCCAACCCTCTCTATCTCTGTAACCTCCTCCAGCTCCCCCACAACCCTCCCGATCTCTGTAACCTCCTCCAGCCCCCTACAACCCTATCTCTGTAACCTCCTCCAGCCCCCCTACACCCCTCCCCATCCCCATCTCTGTAACCTCCTCCAGCCCCCTACAACCCTCCCTATCTCTGTAACCTCCTCCAGTCCCCTTCAACCCTCCCTATCTCTGCAACCTCCTCCAGCTCCGTACACCCCTCCCTATCTCTGTAACCTCCTCCAGTCCCTACAGCCCTCCCTATCTCTGTAACCTCCTCCAGCCCCCTACAACCCTCTCTATCTCTGTAACCTCATCCAGCCCCGTACACTCCTCCCTATCTCTGTAACCTCCTCCAGCCCCCGACGACCCTCCCTATCTCTGTAACCTCCTCCAGCCGCCTACAACCCTTCCTATCTCTGTAACCTCCTCCAGCCCCCTGCAACCCTCTCTATCTCTGTAACCTCCTCCTGCCCCCTACAACCCTCCCTATCTCTGTAACCTTCTCCAGCCCCCTACACCCCTCACTATCTCTGTAACCTCCTCCAGCCGCCTACACACCTCCCTATCTCTGTAACCTCCTCCAGTCCCCTACAACCCTCCCTATCTCTGGAAACTCCTCCAGCCCCCTACAACCCTCCCTATCTCTGTAACCTCCTCCAGCTCCGTACACCCCTCCCTATCTCTGTAACCTCCTCCAGTCCCCCTACACCCTCCCTATCTCTGTAACCTCCTCCAGCCCCCTACACCCCTCCCCATCTCTATAACCTCCTCCATCCCCCTACACCCCTCCCTATCTCTGTAACCTCCTGCAGCTCCTACACCCCTCCCTATCTCTGTAACCTCCTCCAGCCCCTACAACCCTCCCTATCTCTGTCACCTCCTCCAGTCCTCTACACCCCTCCCTATCTCTGTAACCTCCTCCAGCTCCGTACACATCTCCGTCTCTGTAACCTCCTCCAGCCCCCTACACCCCTCCCTATCTCTGTAACCTCCTCCAGCCCCCTACACCCCTCCCTATGTCTGTAACCTCCTCCAGCCCCCTACACCCTCCCTATCTCTGTAACCTCCTCCAGCTCCCTACACCCCTCCCTCTCTCTGTAACCTCCTCCAGCCCCCTACACCCCTCGCTCTCTCTGTAACCTCCTCCAGTCCCCCTACAACCCTCCCTATCTCTGTAACCTCCTCCAGCCCCCTACACCCCTCCGTATCTCTGTAACCTCCTCCAGCCCCCTACAACCCTCCCCATCTCTGTAACCTCCTCCAGCCCCCTACACCCCTCCCTATCTCTGTAACCTCCTCCAGCCCCCTACACCCCTCCCTATCTCTGTAACCTCCTCCAGCCCCCCTACACCCTCCCTATCTCTGTAACCTCCTCCAGCCCCTACACCCCTCCCTATCTCTGTAACCTCCTCCAGTCCCCCTACACCCCTCCCCATCCCTGTAACCTCCTCCAGCCCCCTACACCCTCCCTATCACTGTAACCTCCTCCAGCCCCTACACCCCTCCCTATCTCTGTAACCTCCTCCAGCCCCCCTACACCCCTCCCTGTCTCTGTTACCTCCTCCAGCCCCTACACCCCTCCCTATCCCTGTAACCTCCTCCAGCCCCCTATGACCCTCCCTATCTCTGTAACCTCCTCCAGCCCCCTACACCCCTCCCTATCTCTGTAACCTCCTCCAGCCCCCTACACCCCTCCCTATCTCTGTAACCTCCTCCAGCCCCCTACACCCTCCCTATCTCTGTAACCTCCTCCAGCCCCTACACCCCTCCCTATCTCTGTAACCTCCTCCAGTCCCCCTACACCCCTCCCTATCTCTGTAACCTCCTCCAGCCCCCTACACCCCTCCCTATCTCTGTAACCTCCTCCAGTCCCCCTACACCCCTCCCTATCTCTGTAACCTCCTCCAGCCCCCTACACCCCTCCCTATCTCTGTACCCTCCTCCAGCTCCTACACCCCTTCCTATCTCTGTAACCTCCTCCAGCCCCCTACACCCCTCCCTATCTCTGTAACCTCCTCCAGCCCCTACAACCCTCCCTATCTCTGTAACCTCCTCCAGCCCCCTACACCCCCTCCCCATCTCTGTAACCTCCTCCAGCCCCCTACACCATCCCTATCTCTGTAACCTCCTCCAGCCCCTACACCCCTCCCTATCTCTGTAACCTCCTCCAGCCCCTCTACAACCCTATCTCTGTAACCTCCTCCAGCCCCCCTACACCCCTCCCCATCTCTGTAACCTCCTCCAGCCCCCTACAACCCTCCCTATCTCTGAAACCTCCTCCAGTCCCCTTCAACCCTCCCTATCTCTGTAACCTCCTCCAGCTCCGTACACCCCTCCCTATCTCTGTAACCTCCTCCAGCCCCCTACAACCCTCTCTATCTCTGTAACCTCATCCAGCCCCGTACACTCCTCCCTATCTCTGTAACCTCCTCCAGCCCCCGACGACCCTCCCTATCTCTGTAACCTCCTCCAGCCGCCTACAATCCTCCCTATCTCTGTAACCTCCTCCAGCCTCCTGCAACCCTCTCTATCTCTGTAACCTCCTCCTGCCCCCTACAACCCTCCCTATCTCTGTAACCTGCTCCAGCCCCCTACACCCCTCACTATCTCTGTAACCTCCTCCAGCCCCCTACACACCTCCCTATCTCTGTAACCTCCTCCAGTCCCCTACAACCCTCATCATCTCTGGAAACTCCTCCAGCCCCCTACAACCCTCCCTATCTCTGTAACCTCCTCCAGCTCCGTACACCCCTCCCTATCTCTGTAACCTCCTACAGCTCCCTACAACCCTCCCTATCTCTGTAACCTCCTCCAGCTCCGTACACCCCTCCCTATCTCTATAACCTCCTCCATCCCCCTACACCGCTCCCTATCTCTGTAACCTCCTGCAGCTCCTACACCCCTCCCTATCTCTGCAACCTCCTCCAGTCCCCTACACCCTCCCTATCTCTGTAACCTCCTCCAGTCCCCCTACAACCCTCCCGATCTCTATAACCTCCACCAACCCCTCCAACCCTCTCTATCTCTGTAACCTCCTCCAGCTCCCCCACAACCCTCCCGATCTCTGTAACCTCCTCCAGCCCCCTGCAACCCTCCCCATCTCTGTAACCTCCTCCAGCCCCCTACACCCCTCCCCATCCCCATCTCTGTAACCTCCTCCAGCCCCCTACAACCCTCCCTATCTCTGTAACCTCCTCCAGTCCCCTTCAACCCTCCCTATCTCTGCAACCTCCTCCAGCTCCGTACACCCCTCCCTATCTCTGTAACCTCCTCCAGCCCCCTACAACCCTCTCTATCTCTGTAACCTCATCCAGCCCCGTACACTCCTCCCTATCTCTGTAACCTCCTCCAGCCCCCGACGACCCTCCCTATCTCTGTAACCTCCTCCAGCCGCCTACAACCCTTCCTATCTCTGTAACCTCCTCCAGCCCCCTGCAACCCTCTCTATCTCTGTAACCTCCTCCTGCCCCCTACAACCCTCCCTATCTCTGTAACCTTCTCCAGCCCCCTACACCCCTCACTATCTCTGTAACCTCCTCCAGCCGCCTACACACCTCCCTATCTCTGTAACCTCCTCCAGTCCCCTACAACCCTCCCTATCTCTGGAAACTCCTCCAGCCCCCTACAACCCTCCCTATCTCTGTAACCTCCTCCAGCTCCGTACACCCCTCCCTATCTCTGTAACCTCCTCCAGCTCCGTACACCCCTCCCTATCTCTGTAACCTCCTCCAGTCCCCCTACTCCCTCCCTATCTCTGTAACCTCCTCCAGCCCCCTACACCCCTCCCTCTCTCTGTAACCTCCTCCAGCCCCCTACACCCCTCCCTATCTCTGTAACCTCCTCCAGCCCCTACACCCCTCCCTATCTCTGTAACCTCCTCCAGCCCCCTACACCCTCCCTATCTCTGTAACCTCCTCCAGCCCCCTACACCCCTCCCTATCTCTGTAACTTCCTCCAGCCCCCCTACACCCCTCCCTCTCTCTGTAACCTCCTCCAGCCCCCTACACCCCTCCCTATCTCTGTAACCTCCTCCAGCCCCTACACCCCTCCCTATCTCTGTAACCTCCTCCAGCCCCCCTACACCCCTCCCTATCTCTGTAACCTCCTCCAGCCCCTACACCCCTCCCTCTCTCTGGTGTTCTGTCACCAGTGCAGGGTCCCAGCCGCTCGGAGGGCGGGGATTGGCCGATTCGCCGGGGCTCACCTCCACGTCCCGTCTCAGCTTCTCCATGAAGAGGTTCTTGTCCTCTCGCTCCACGTAGACCTTCTGATTCATGTTGAGGAAGTCCATGTCCTTCAGAGTCGGCAACTCCTTCACCTGCGAGGGGGGGGGGGGGGGGGGGGGCGGAAGACACCAGTTGGGGACAGAAGGGAAAGGCTCGTGTTCCCCCATCGCAAACCCACCCACCACCCCCTCGCCTCAGCCTGTCATACTGCACCGCCCCAGCCCCACGCAACCCCCACACCATCTGGAGACCCCCGTGCGTGGCCCACACCCCCTGGAGACCCCCGTGCGCCGCCCACACCCCCTGGAGACCCCCATGCGTGGCCCACACCCCCTGGAGACCCCGTGCGTGGCCCACACCCCATGGAGACCCCCGTGCGTGGCCCACACCCCCTGGAGACCCCCGTGTGTGGCCCACACCCCCTGGAGACCCCCGTGCGCCGCCCACACCCCCTGGAGACCCCCGTGTGTGGCCCACACCCCCTGGAGACCCCCGTGCGTGGCCCACACCCCCTGGAGACCCCCGTGTGTGGCCCACACCCCCTGGAGACCCCCGTGCGTGGCCCACACCCCCTGGAGACCCCCGTGTGTGGCCCACACCCCGTGGAGACCCCCATGCGTGGCCCACACCCCGTGGAGACCCCCGTGCGTGGCCCACACCCCCTGGAGACCCCCGTGTGTGGCCCACACCCCCTGGAGACCCCCGTGCGCGGCCCACACCCCCTGGAGACCCCCGCGCGTGGCCCACACCCCCTGGAGACCCCCGTGCGCGGCCCACACCCCCTGGAGACCCCCGTGCGTGGCCCACACCCCCTGGAGACCCCCGCGCGCCGCCCACACCCCCTGGAGACCCCCGTGCGCCGCCCACACCCCCTGGAGACCCCCGCGCGCCGCCCACACCCCCTGGAGACCCCCGTGCGTGGCCCACACCCCCTGGAGTCCCCCCCACCCTCCAGAGAACCCCCCCCCCCTCCCCCCAGAGAGCCCCGCCCTCCTTTACCTTTTCCTTGTCGCTCGCTTCACGGGAGACCAAGGACCCCTGAAAAACAGCAAGAAGAGATTGGCCGTCACCCCTCGGGAGGTCACTTCGATTTGGCATCCGGACTCTGCCGGAGGGAAGATTTTACCCAGGGGCTGCGAACGAACGGGATCGATCGACGGCCTACCTGCCACAGGTTACAGGAAGGGGGGTGAATACCCCAACAGCTCACCTTGAGGTCGTACTTCCGGTGAATGGTGAGCATGTAGCTGAAGACGTTCCGCATCACGTAAAGATAGGTGTCCTCGCCGTCCACAGTGAGCCGGTACATGGCCAGGAACTGGGGCAACAGGATGTTTCCATGGCAATTTACAATGTGCTGCAGGGAGAGAGAGAGAGGGATCGTGAGAGACAGAGAGAGAGAGACAGAGACAGAGAGAGAGAGGGAGACAGAGAGAGAGAGAGACAGAGAGAGAGAGACAGAGACGGAGAGAGTGAGACAGAGAGAGAGAGAGAGAGACAGAGAGAGAGAGAGAGAGAGACAGAGAGAGAGAGAGAGAGAGAGAGAGACAGAGAGAGAGAGAGACAGAGAGAGGGAGAGAGAGACAGAGACAGACAGA